>NC_141611.1:3751306-3901306 GCF_047967505.1 Dipteris shenzhenensis | reverse complement strand
TTTGAAAATGGGGAGCTCTTGGCGCTATCTCTGTTAGATCAGCCTGGTTTAGAGGTAAACCATCAAGAGATCCTTGGGAAAACAACACGACAAACTCATACAACAAAAATTGATCCTTTTCATTCTCCACTTCAACTTGATGCAAGAAAATTTCATGCACATAAACAAATTAACATAAAAATGTATGTAAATCATTGTGCTCAATCAAATGCTTTGTAACCGGCCTCCTCAACAAACTAAAGGGCAATGATCCTCTTCTACTCAGTCATAAACCTCATAAATAGCCACAATGCAAGCTTCATCCACTTCAACCACTTAACAAAACTTAGAAACAAATGTCAACACTATCAAGAAATCTAAGAAGGCATTCCTTAGATTGTTTTACTTGCCATTTGTGAACAAAATGAGAGCAAGAGTGAGCAAGAGAGCGAGCTGAACGTAAGTCTGCTGAATAGTGGACTGAAATGAAGTGAGTACAAAAGAGAAGTGAGGGGTTTTGTCTAAGTGACAAAACCCTATCTTATCCACTAACCGTAATTAGGGATTAGACTGTGGTTAGGGGGAAAAACCTCAAAGAGGGAAAAGTGCCCCTAACCCACTTATTACATTACATTGGCCACTGCCTAGAATATGATAATAATTCTAACACCCCCCTGCAGTGCCAATGTGGTGTACAAGGTAGTGATCAATCACCAAAAGGAGATAAGTTTAGGGCACTGCGAAATGCCTCAAACTTCTCACGTGGAAGTGCTTTGGTGAAGATGTTTGCAACATTGTCATGTGTTGATACATAGATCATACTGATCTCCCCTGCATGCAACTTCTCTCTGACATAATGATAATGAACCTCAATGTGCTTCGTGCGAGCATGAAACATAGGATTCTTTGCCACTGCTATAGCACTCTGACTATCAGTGAGAATTGGAGAAGGACCCTCCAATAAGAGACGAAGATCAGTGAATAGACGTCACAGCCAAACACATTCAACTGTCCCTGTGAAAGCTGCCTTGTACTCAGCTTCACATGAGGAAGTAGCCAATGTAGATTGCTTCTTGCTCAGCCAAGAAATGCAATCTTTGCCCAAAAAGAAACAATTATCACTAGTGGACTGCCTGGTATCATAGTCTCCAGTCCAATTTGAATCATTGTAAGCATGCATCTGTAAGCGGAAAACATTAAGCCATATGACTTTGTGCCTTGTAAATAATGGAAGATGCATTTTATAGCCTGCCAATGTGTTGTCTTTGGGGTGTGCATATATCTGCTCACATGAGATACTGCACACTGAATATCGGGCCATGTATTGCACAAATAGATGAGGCATCCAACAGCCTGGCTCTAAAGTATGACATCCACTGATTCACCTGCATCATACATAGTAAGCTTCAGCCCTAGTTTCATGGGAGTGGCTATAGGCTTACAATCATCCATGTTGAACCTATCCAAGAGCTTCTGCACATACTTGGATTGAGACATAACGATGCCACGCTTGTCTTGTATAAACTGGATCCCCAAATAAAAATTTAACATGCCCAAATCTATCATGTCAAACTCAGCTTTCAACTCAGCTTTGAAATCTGCAATTATTTCCTCAATTGACCCTGTGAGGAGCATGTCATCTACATAAAGAAGATGACCAAAATATCCCCCCCATCGCCTCAATTACTAGAGCATTTGCCTTCATATTTGTACTATGGATAGACCTTGGTGTCCCCCAGCCTCCTCTAAGAGGAATTATAGGAATGTAACTCCAGCAAGTCGCATGTCACAAAATGGCATGGACTATAGATCATGTCGGCACAGACAGAGGAAGTTTCTATTTCCTAATTCCTCCTAGCTAGGGATTTGCCCCAACATGAGGATGCTTCAGCTCAAAGGACATGGGAAATAGCTCACAGAATGGAGAGAACAAGCTTAAGAAAATGTTGTGGGAAGAGAATGAAGAAAAACTCCATTGGGGAAGATGATGACATGGCACTCAAAGAGGACTCAAGGAGGGTGAACTAAGCTCTAATACCACATGATGGAGCAACAAGAAGGAATTAGCAAATGAAGCAAATAGTTTATTCAAGAGAGGAGAGGCCCTTATAAGGGCAACTGATACAATGGATGTGCCCCAAAGGAAAGCACCTCTAGATCCACAAATCATTCCATTGATCTCTCAATCAAGCCCATGAATCTCTCAATCACACCTAATAGAACCTTCTACCACCAAACTTGGTCACAATAACCAACACACAACCCTTGTACCCCTTGGTACACCCCATTACATCAATTTGTCCTTCAACCCCTTGGAACGTCACTCATGCAATAGTCCCAGACATGAATATGCACATTTCCCTTAAATCATCTAGTCATCTCAAAAATCCAATATAAAAAATAAATCAGTTACAAAAAATCACTCCTTTGCATTTATATATATATATTTGGTCTCTATATGGACTTTGTATCCACCAATCCATCCAAGGTCATGTACATCAATTGGATTCCTTTTCTCTTTAGGCATTATCTAAAGTATAAGAGTGTTCTTTGTATCTAGTAAATGGATTCCTAAATAGCCCCTGATTAAATAAGTCCAAGCCTTGAAATTAATATAGTAGGAATCTTCCCCTTTCAAACACTCTCCAGTTTAGGATTCTTACTAGCTTGTGCTTAGAATTCTTACCTACTTCATGTAACATAACAATAGCATAAACCCATGAAGTAGTTGGTTTTTAAAATATTTTCAATAATGAAATGTCAGTACTAGATGCACCTTGCAACCTTGTGATAATTCCAATTTATAGGCCATCTTTCATATTCTTTGTAGAATCAAACACAGCCCACAGTATCAGAGTGATCACCTTGAGCATTCTTGCAACCTTATGCTAATTCCAATTTTTAGGCTACCTCCCATATTCCTTTAAGAATTAACCATAGCCCACATATTAGAGTGATCGCTTCAAGCATTCTCTTGTAGTAAAGGACTTATATGTGAAGGAGAGTTGAGAAAAACTCTCTCTCCTTCATAAAATTTGTTAAGTTTTGTTTTAGCCACGTCCATGGCTTGATGGATGTTTGCTTTAGCCAACTCATCTCCCATAATGTATGGCACTAGATACTTTCTAAGGAATCCCAACCATAGTTGGGTTAGTTGGCCCTTTGACTTAAAAGGACTCATCCTTGTGGATGAATGCTTTCTATCATTATATGCAAAGTTACATATTGCCAACCATGTATTCCATGTAATATGCCTTAAGAAACAGATGCTCTTAGCCTATCCTCAAGGTATTGTACCAACCATATCCCTATGGATAAATGCTATTATTACAAACTCAAATAATGGCAACAACTAATTCCATATAATTTGCCTTAATGGAACATATCCTCTCAGCATACCCTTCATAGTCTGGTTGACTCTTTCTATCTGGTCATGTCTCAAGCCCCGCGCTAGTCATTATGAGATTAGTCCTAAGCAGAAGTGCAATGACTAGTAAATCTCATCTCTCTATCTGATATTAGGGATCTCAACACTCCATGTAGACAAAACACATTAGTCATAAATAAATTTGGTACTTGTGGGGCACTAATTTACTCTATCTCATCAGAATGAAGTGAGACACCTTAGTGAGATATTCATACGTTACAAGAATGGAATCATGTTCTCCTTGTGTTTATAGAAGGTCAACTATAAAGTCCATGGAAATTTTCCAATGGTTGTAAGAGGAGGTCAAGTGGCTTCACCCATTTTGCCTTATTGACTTGATATGAAAACTAATCTCACATATTCATCATGATATGGAATTTCATTTTTTGACAAAAAATCGTGTATGTCTTCTCAACACATGGGTGTCTCCCACATGGCCTATCATGGCGTTGCTAAATTATCTGAAGCCCAATAGCCTTTTTCATCAGTTGATCAAATCCATTGAGATAAAGCTTCTTGCTTTTGAAGTCAACTCTCCTTCCATCTTGTAGTATGCAAAATCTCTTTGACAACAAAATGTTATTGGAGCATGATGAATGATGAGCATGATGATAGGTGATGAGCATGTGCCATAACTTCTTGTAGTAAATCCAACTTAAGAACAACTCCAAGCACATAAGACTTGGTGACAAAGAGCACACAAAATTTGCATTACTTTTCTAATGTGTGAGTAATACTATGCTATGCCATATATAGGATGCAAATAATCCCATTGATGCATGGGATACATCAATGAAATTGTACGAAACTAACACACAGGCAAGCAAGGTTCAATTGAAGAAATAGGAGCATAACATAACTCAAAACAATAAGAGCATACATGATTATATATAGTGATGCACAAATGCAATTATTTCTATAAATGCACCTACAAATGAGAATGTCTTCTGGGGCAATCGCAATGACATCTAGTTTAGAAAGTCTTGATAATGATGTACCACCACATTCTAGAGATCAAGAGGAGTGTACTGACCTAAAACCTTTGAGGAAGTTACAAAGAATACAATGCAGATGATGATATATGGAGGGCATGCTATGCATTATGCATACATAACATTTATGGTGAAGCATGTAGAGCCTACTTGTTTTGATGAGGCTATTGGAAAAGAAGATGGGGACAAGTGGATGAGGAAATAGATGCATCGGTGCATAATTGACACATGGGATTTGTATGGATTACCAAATTTCAAGAATGATATTGGTTGTAAATGGGTGTTTATAACAAACTAGATACTTCAATTGAAAGACATGAGTAAGGCTAGTTACAAAAGATTATGCAGAAACTCATGGGTAGATTATGATGATAAATTTACTCTAGTGGCTACTATGTGGTCTATGATTCCATTCTACATCTAAAGGTTGGGAGGTATACCAAATGGATGTGAAAAAATGAATTCTTGGATGAAGAGCTGTTTATGGAGTAGCATCATGGAGATGTGCATCTAGAATTTCCCATAGATGAATGCAAGTTGAAGAAGGAATATTATGATTTGAATGAAGCATTGCAATTAGAAAGTATCTTATATGGGTTTCTTAATGACAGCAGCACAACTGATACACTCATTTTCTCCTTGGCCTCTCTACCTCTCCGCCATATCCAACTTTTTATCTTCCTTTTCCTTTTCCTAGGTTGCCTGAACAATATGTATGAACAAGGCAAAGAATCATTTGGGGGTAATTGTGATTTATGTGGATGAATTGACAGTCATAGGTAATTCTAGGAATGGTATTGTTAAAGTGAAAGGCATCATTGCTTAGTCAATTTGACATGAAAGATATGGGTAACCTAATATCCTTTGTTGCAATGATGTAGTGAGGACACCACATGGTATTTGGTTGGTGCAAAGATGGCATGATTGGATGTAAGACTATGACAATACTATGGGAGAAAAACATAAAGTTAAGGGCTAATTTTGGTGAAAAATTGGACGGTGTTAGTGTGTATAGGAAGATGGTTGGAAGTTTGACATATCATAGCTAGGCTAGTCTTAGCCCTCGGGTTAGGCTAACATGGAGCCACAACCAAGTGTGGTCACCAAATGCCGACCTTGAAAGTAGTGGAGCCTCAATTAGAGCACCATTTTTGTAGCAGAGGTGCAGGAGATTGTGGCATCACCACCAATCAATAGATGCAGATTGGTGCATTGAGTGCACATTCATTTAGAAGGTGGTTTTATTAGGCATATTGATATGTTTTGTAACAGGCAGAGAAGAGAACAAGAGAGTAGTGTGCCGAGTTCTCTTTCTTTGACCTAATCTTACTAGGATAGGGAGAGTCCATTGCAAGCCAAGGTTTGAGTTCCCATACAAGTGATGCTATGTTCTCATGTACTCAGCTCTATTATTGTGATGGACTCTGTATTTCCTTAAGTGTTCTTAAGTGTGCGTGTAATACTCGTATTCTCCCATCATCATATGGCTCTCCTACAAGAGCTAACCTCGACCTCTGAGTGTGAATGTTGTCATAACTTCTGCACCTAACCACACCATCCTTAGGATTGCAAGAGAAGGCATCTTCACCAAGCATAGCACCGGGTTGTGTTGACATCGAGCTCCTTTTCTAAGCTAACCTTGGGTAAGGGAACCGACACGTTAACATTCTGGCAATCTTGCTAGGGAAGGGTTAATTGAATTGCGAGTTGACGAGCTATCAAGCTAGGAGATTTAGAGAACCGAGTCAATAAGCTCAGTGTCAAGTTTAGTAAGGTTCATGTTAACCAGCGACAAAGTGAAATAGTTGCTAGGAATCATGGGCTACTACAGGAAGTTCCTCCAGGTGACTCCAGATGAGTGGTATCGGCTGGTGGTGTGCTTGAAGACCGGTGTGTGGGATACACAAAGTATTTAAACTGCTACTTAGATACTTTCTACTTTAGTTGAAGGTTGACACACTCTTGGAAAGAAGAAGAAGATATGTGGCCATGCGTAAAGAGTACCTGAGCCAAAGGAATTGGTTACATCCGACTATGTGAAATGGAGTGGTTGGAGTCAGACTTCAATGCCTAAAGCAGGCTGTCAAAAGAAACTATCCAATAGGAGCGACGAGTGTAAGAAGAGAGACTCAGCTATGCTACCCCAAGGGTGGAAGTTGACTACTACGCAAAGTCAGAAGGATGGAATGATGGTGTTGGGCTGAGGCAACCCAGAAGATTGGCGGATGAAGGTCCGTCATGGCAAGTGGAGTCCGAGCACTCATCTATGGAGAATTTGGATTTCAAGCGAATGGCCATTTCCTTGGTGGAACATTAGAATTAATTAGAAGAACAACTTAGAGGACAAAGAGAGTGTCTTTGACAGTACTCGGTTGTCATTACATAGGAATTGCATCAAGAAATATGAAGGTATAAGACCAGCTACACTTGATGGTTAGAGAACCAACCAACAAGAAGACAGGCATGCTTCTGATGGAGAGAGATGCCACTGAAGACTTGAAGTGAACGTGGAGTAACTAAGGCAATTTTCTCGAGTTCCTCTCATAGTAGATAGAAATTCAACTCGGCCAATGGACATATATCGAACTGTACCTCAATACCAATTGATTGAGGGAGAGCCTACAATGACCTCACACACATGAAGGCGATTATGACAGGTGAAATGCTAGTGACTCAGTCCTTCTGAGTGGAAGACCCGCCTATTGGTAGACAAAGTAACACACTTTTATGCATGAGACATCCACGACACTGCACCACCTACAAAGGTGAACACATAATCAAAAGTGAATCTCTTGCTATCCACATGCCTTGCATAGCCTGAATCTATGTACCTAAGCCCAAAGCATATGCAAATCTCCTTGGTACCCTTCATGTACCTCATGATGCACTTAACTATCTCCCAATGCCTCTTTTCTTGGATTAGCCATATACCGGCTAACAACTCCCACTGCAAATGGAATGTCAGGTCTAGTAGCTATCATAGCATACATAATACTCCCAACCGCTAATGCATAAGGAACCTTGGCCATCATGGCTCTCTCCTCATCTAGTTCGGGACTATCTGTCTGACTCAGTTTCACATATGGAGGCAATGGATTACTAACTACCTTCCCCCCCTCCATATTGAAATGTTGCAACACTTTTGTAACATACTCCTTCTGTGAAAGCCAAAGGAGTTTCCTACTCTGGTCGTGCACGATGCACATACCAAGAATATAACCTGCAGGTCTTAAATCCTTCATGTCAAAGGCCTCACGCAACTTGGCCTTCAATGCATCTAGGTCATAATTGTTCTTTGCTAGCCAATAGCATATCATCTACATAAAGTGCCAAGAGTATCAAGCTATTATCCTTACCCCTTTTAGTGTAGAAGTAGCGGTCAATCTCACTTCTTTTGAAACCCTGGGATTGAATGAAAGCATCAATCTTCTGATACCATTCTCGAGGTGCTCGCTTAAGGCCATAGAGACTCTTTTTTAGCTTGTCAACCAAATGTTCTTTGCCCTTTTCTTTAAAGCCTTCCAGCTGTACCATGTAAATTTCCTCATTCAGATCCCTTGTAAGAAAGCTATCTTGATGTCCATCTCCATCTGCATAAGCTCCATATCCTCTGCTGCCACAAGTCCAAGTATGCATCTAAGTGTGGTCATCTTCACAACCAGAGAGAAGATCTCATCAAAGTCCACACCCCTCTCTTGCTTAAACCTTTAGCAACTAAACAGGCATTATACTTAGGCACATCATCACCTGTGACCTTTATCTTGTAGACCCATTCGCATGGAAATGCTTTCTTTCCATGTGGCAAAGAAACCAAGTCCCAAGTCTTATTCTTCATGAGTGAACTCATCTCTAATTGCATACCATACTCCCACTTGCACTGATCCTTACATGCCTCTCTATAGCAAGAAGGCTCCCCACAATTAGTAAGCATCACATAGTCTACCCCTGGAACAAATCTCTTAGGCAATCTAGACACTCTAGTTGATATTCTCAAGGGCATTTCAGCTTGCTGACTCGCCTACATATCAGCACATTTGGCTCATCATTTCCACTAATAGATGATCCATCATCTGCCCTTGATTGTGTACCTATGGGAGTAACTAGTGGCACCACCATTTCTTGCACATTCCGTGCATGGACAGCTTGCTATCTATCAACATATGCAGGTGGATTCACATCTTCAAAAGTGATTCTCCTCAATTCCACATCCCTCATGGGTGTCTTATGGATCTTCTTCTCATTGTATACTACATCATGGCTTCGTATGATCTTCTTTGCTTCTGGATCCTAGAGACGATAGCCCATCTCTCCACTTTCACTATAACCCCAAAAAATGCATTTCCTAGACTTAGGATCTAGCTTTTCCAAAGCTCTTTTGGCACATGTGCATATGCCTCACACCCAAAATATACACAAATGAGAGTAAGAGGGCTTCTTGTCACTCCATGCCTCTTCAAGAATACCACCATCCAAACTCCTACTAGGTGACCTGTTGATCACATGCTCTTGCAATCTTCATTGCCTCAGCCTAAAAACCACCAGAAAGACTTGCATTGGAAAGCATACATTGCAACCTTTTCTAAATGGTGCGGTTCATTTGTTTACAACTGGATTTTTCTCTGGAGTACGAGGGGATTTGAGCTTCCTCTTAATCCCATGTGTATCACAACAAAAATGCTGAAAGTGATGAGAGAGATACTCTCCACCATTGTCAGTCCATAGGCATTTAAGCGTTTTACCTGACTGATTTTCAACCAAAGCCAACTATTTTTGAAATACTTGGAACACATCGCTCTTCCAAGCTATAGCATAAGCCCACACTTTCCTAGTTGCATCATCAATGAATGTCACTTAGTATTTAGCCCCGCCTAATGACCATGTAGGCATGGGACCACATACGTTTGAATGCACCAAATCAAGCCTTTCAAGCTCTTTCTTTCCCCTTCTTTTATGGGCTGATTTAGTCTGCTTCCCATAGAGACAGTGCTCACGCAAGGAAATTTGGACCTATCAGTCATCCAACAAGGATTGCAATGCATCCAAATGGCCTGTAAAGCATCCACTACAACCCAATGCAAACCACGAATGAGCGCACATGGCTCAAACTACAACCAGAGTGATTTGCATAAGATATATCCAAAAAATCATGGTCCCATAGCAATGACCGCTAGTGAAAATAGAACCTGGGATGCCTCAAAACATGGGCATCAATACATAATCAAACTTAGCAAAAAATTTTGCAAATATCTCTCTTCTGTTGGAACTCCAAAATCCCATCCGATGAATGGGAAACGGGGAGTCAACCCTTGCAATTGACTAGTAGTCAAAAAATTAAGGGTTTGAACCTTTGAATGGATTTTTGACAGAGAAACAAATGGTTCGATGTCTCAGAGAGATGTAAACTCTCCAAATCTCCATGGAATTATGCAAAACCTGACAAGTAGGATTTTTTGGGCCTGTGGAATGCAATGGAATAGACAGTTTTGGAAATTGTGGTTGTAATCACCACGTCCAACACATGGACTAAAATTTTTTTTAACAAATAGATCTATTTGTAAACACCACTGGAGTGTGAATTCAATATAGAAGTTATAGGACCTCCTAAGTCCATCAAATCTGACAGATCTGCGAATGGTTGCTTCAAACTTGAGTTCTAACACACTAGCAAAAAAACGTTTAAGCAGAGACAGTGAGTTAGAAATTCAAAAAAATGATCCCAAATTCAAGAATGACGAGGTTTTTGAACTCTCAAAGTGCAATGGACACCAAAAGCAAGTAATGGTTGCCTCTGCAAGTCATTGTAGACTCTCAATCATCGAAAGGAATAGGGGAATCATCAGAAAACGTCTTCTTCCTCCAAAACCACCTGCAAGCTTGCAAAAAACCACTCAAAGAACTTTCCAAAGGTTTCTGCAAGATCTCTGCACACAAGATTGAGGTAAAGTCACCCTTATCCTTCCTCCCACAGAGGTGTAGCAATAGACTTTGGGCTCCAGGCACACACCTGGGCTTAGCTAGAATACTCAAGCTCTGATACCAGTTGAGAGATCTCAACAATGGAAGCAGAATGGATGAAGGTGAGAGAGAGGGAGAGCTAGAAGAGATCCACAAAAGTTTTGGTGGGTGCAAAACACCAATCTTCTATGTCATTCATACATATATGTCTTTGAGTATTGTACATAACCGGGGTTAAGCACAGTGGCCTTCAACTCCCACATGCCACCACATGGCATCATTAATGTTGTAGGCACATTAATGCGAAATCATCATGCTAAAGGGAGACTCGTGCAACCATTGATTTGATGGGATGTCCAGTTGTAGATCTTGTTCGACTACATTGGGTTAGGGACCCCAGTTGTCATCTTCACTTGCATGTTGGGTATACTACTATTCTTACCTCTTACAATAGTTACCTCTTTGTTATTATTTACGATAGCTATAGACTTCTCGTCACCCCCTATTCTTGGCACCCCCTATTCTCTCTATTTCTATCGTGCCACCTTCATTTCTTTGCTACCCAGCCTTTCCCTCCTTCGTTTCTTTCCTCACTCGGAGCCTATTTTGTGTTTGTGGTCATGGAGAGGGGAGAGTGTCTTACCATCAAAAGAGAAGGAGGACCTCTTGTGTATCGCCTTCATAACTTTTGATTATTTATCTAGTGATATCCTCATAGATTTTTTGTAGGCAAATTGTTTGCTAAAGTTCGCCAGTCTACCTTAGAAAGAAGTATGGGATGAAGAGTTGGCAGAGGAGATTTTGGATTCTTATGATGAAGAGGATCACATTCTCATCATCAATGACACACATGTTTGGATAAGCTCTGAGTTGCTAAAGAAGGCCTTTAAGCTGAAGCAAGGTTCCAAACCTGTAAAGTTTGCGGATGCCAAGAGGTGGGATGCCTACTTTGAGGATAATAATTATTCCTCCTCTCAAGGTTATATGATTAGCAAGGCTGTTGACAAAAGCTAAGGACAACTTACAGATTCCTATCCAAGTTTATTGGGCTGAAGAAGAACATCGGGTACATTCCAAGGAAAAATCTAGCTTGAGTTGTCTCAGTTGTGGAGGATCACTTGTTGCCAGTGGACTAGTTCACCATTTATGAAAAGGAATTTGAGACCCAGTTAAGGGCAGTGAGCCTCAATGAGGCATCACATTGCAAGCTTGGGCCACACCTTTGCATGTTGCAACACCGTTTGGTGTCAGGATGGGTGCCTTGGCTGAATGCATTGCCTTTACCAGGTGGAGTAGGGCCATCAGGGTCCCAACATGATGAACACCTAAAGGAGGATGAACCAAGCAGCAAAGGGATGGAAGAGTAGGGTCAGGATTAGGATGGACAAGGGTTGAGCAATCGAGGAAGACAAAGAGCAAGGCACGGCTACTGAGGAGAAGGCATAATAACAAAACACTGACCACGCTGCTGAGTAGAAGGCACAGGAGAAGGCATAAGCGTAGGAATAGAAGGCACAAGATAAGAGTGCCGAGTAGGATAAGGCACAGAAGAGGCCTAAGATAAAATGCAAGAGGGGAACAACAACGCAAACACCTTTAAGCAATAAAAATAGAACAATCCAGAGGGAAACAATGTTAAGGGCACCTCTGAGGAGCCAAAAGAGGGAAATTTGGAGGGAGTAGCTAGAATGGCACCTTCAAGGATGTGGAGAAAGATATTGCCAAGGGAGAAGTCACACCTAAGGAGCAGAGGGAGGCGATGTCGAGCCCACACCAAAAGTCGAGCAAGAAAGGGGTGGTACACCTTGGCCACCATCACTCTACCTCCACCTCCTTGCCTCTACAAAGCCTACCCCATTGCAAAGCCATTCTCCTTAGAGCCCCTGTCAACAGAGAACAATCATTGAGATTGGGCTGCCACCACTGAGAGCTAGTGGCATGCTCTTAGGGAGAATATGGTGCATGCGGTGTAGGCATTGGATTTCTTGGCAAACCACTGGCTCCCTCCATAGGTACTTGAGCATAATCTCTTTCTACTGATGCCGTACCAGAAGGAAATGTCCAAATTTTTTGAAGAGCAAACCGCAAGCCTACGACAGGCCAATGCAAATTTGTTAAAGTGCAAATCCCACTAGGAGCAGTTGGATGGAAGGAAGATAGTATATGAAGAAATGCTCCAAAACTACTCTCAACTGCAGCACGCCCAGCTAAATTTTGGCAACCTATAGTGCAAGGTGGATAGGCTAAAAGCCCTCTCTACCAAGGCCAAGGGTGAGGTGATGAACCTCGTAGGAAAGAACATGCAACTGCAGCATGCCCTACAGTGCATGCAATAGAAGGCCTCCAAAGCTCGAAAGCAGCAGGGAACTCAAACCCAAGTCGAGGTCCTAGAGAAAGAAAATGCATGACTAAGGCAGGTTGCTGTGGAGAACCAAGTTCTGAAGGAGGAGAATGCGTGATTACAAGCTCAGCTAGATCGGTATAGCCAACTCCAACAATTAGTTTCTCCTCCAGCTTCCTAATAAACACCTCAACAAATTGCCTCGCCATTAGCCACCAAACCATATGGATTGGAGGGTCAGGCTAGTGTGCATCAACGTCACAATCTAGTGGGTAGGTGGGCACCTCAAAGAAAAAGTCAATTAAGGGATGAGGTGTTTCATAAACTAAGGCAGTAGAGGGTATCTCGGCCCAGATGCTTCTAATGCTCCATTCAGCAAACCGAGCAGAGTGTAAAGAGATGGCTACACAAACCTATTGTGATTTTGGGAATGCTAACATTTTTGAAGATGTTGTACAAGTGAAAATTTTGGCAGGCACAAGTGAGGTGGGTCTACAGACCGAGCATATGATGGAAGCCGAGTCCATTTTGTCTACTCAGGGTCTCCCTATTGCAATCCCAACCACAAAATCTTTGCACTAAGCTTTGGGTTAGGAGGAGATGCCTATACATTATTAGGTTTATCATCAAACTGAAGAAATGGAGATGTTTGCTCCCCCACACTCAATGCGTCAAGGTGTCCTCAAACCAATATCTCCAGTAGTATTGGTGTATGATTGCTCAACAATTTTGTTCAGGACGGCACCCAATGATAGCATAATATCTTCAAGATTAAGCACAGGTTAATCATGCTCAGATCTGCCGACTACCCACGCCAATTGCCCAAGCCATCCAAGCCTGAGGTTCCTTCATACTATGGTAACCTTTTGTGGGAGCTCAAAAAGCTTATAAGTAGTCATGTGAGTGAGACTAAGTTGATGAGATATAATATATGCGACCTATGTAAAGATCTCAGTACTAAGTGGTAGGAGCAGGTGAGTCAGGTCCAGCACTTTGTAATGATACTAGACATCAACAATCCTTTTGAAGATCCAGTAGCCAAAGCGTGGACCATGGAGTGGCTTACCAACCCCAAGCGACCTTCGGTGGACATCAGGGAGATATACCCCTAGCCACGTAAAGGGAACCATTCTGAGGTGGAAAAACCCCGTTCTCCTCCCCGAGCTTCTATCACTAATGATATTGTCCTTCTCGTCATCTAGTTTTTGTCCCCGACCTCCACTTCAACAAAGGCATCATCGATAAATGGCCTTGTAGCTGTAACCTTGGAGCCTCCATGTTCAAGTAATGACTGGACCTTACTAGTTTGTGAGGACATGATCAAGGGTAGTTTTCAATTAGGACCTCACTCTAGCTAGCGTACAACTCTTGCAGCACTCTCAACACTGTCCCTAGAGGATTTGGCTAGAGGCCTTCATTATTGTGGCTCACATGCAATTGATGCAGTAGGACCTAAATTGGGGGATGGTAGCATGGCTGACAGAGGGGAAGGCATGCCTTCTCAATTGATCCAGTCTTGCCAGCATATAGGGTCCATGGCCAGTAGGTCTTTTGAATAGAGATATATGATGCATTGCTACCTTCCCATGTATGCTCAATGCAATCGCTAGAGAACAGGTTTTGGGAGAGTGTCTAGCATTACTACTTGGAACATTTGCATCATGCACTGTAGCCAAGTGATGGGAGGACATTAGATCACTCGATAGCTACCCTCATTGCCATCTATCAGGACATCATCTTTACCTTGTTTGCCATTTGGGAGCATGGTACTCCCAAATCAAGAGCAATTGTTGAGAGGCAAGAGTGTTTCTGTAAGTCCTAGCTTGCAAGTGTCTTTTACACCCTTTCCATGGGGATATCCACTCGATGTATAGACTGCCACCTTGACTGTTAGCCCCTATTTTGCAGATTTCCTAGGCAGTGAGTTGGGATCTCTAGACATAGGCTGGTTTCTCTTTTGACAGTAACTTTTTCCTATTTGTACTTATAATCCTTAGATCCTCTTGGAAGCTGTTTTGTATGGTATTTTTTAAAGCAATAATAGAACTCTCCTTTTTTATGGTCTATAAGGATTTGATGGTGTGTGGTAACACAGATGTAGATTGCATGGGAAGTGCCTATGACAAGAAGTCTACTAGTGTGTATGCTTTTAGCTTAGGAATTGTTGCATTGAGCTAGAGCAACAAGAATCAACCTGCAATTGCATTATCTAGCATTGAGGTAGAGTGTAGAGGAGCTTCCATGGCTACATGTGAAATGGTTTGGTTGCAAGAACTACATAATGATTTGAGACATCATCATGATGGAATACTTACATACACTATAAAAATAAGATTAGTATTCAGCTTAACAATAATTTAGTATATCATGGGGAACCAAACACATGGAGGTCCATTATCATTTCATTAGAGAGACGATGTTGAATGGGCAGGTTGATTTGGCATATGTGAAGGCTGGAGAAGAAGTTGCCAATGTCCTTATATAGAGGTCCAATATCATTTCATCAAAGAAAAGATGATGAATGTATAGGCTGATTTTGTATATGTGAAGGCTGAAGAACAAGTTGTTGACATATTTACAAGGTCAATTGGGAAAGGAAATTTTGAGTACTTTAGAGATGAACTTGGAGTACTAGAGATGGGTACCATGAACTTGAGGGGACTATTGAGATATCAAGTTCATCAATGTAGTAGACGTGTGACACTTCCATGGTGTGCATTAAAAGTAGGCGTGTGTGGAAAATAAGGGGCCATAACAATGGTCAAGTGAGAATGGGATTTGTGTCAATTGTATGGTGTGTGAATATTATCTATGTAGGAGCATGATATGAAATGTAGGTGATGGAATAAAACTAGTGTTGTATTCCCATTTAGGTGCTTAAGTTGTAGGATTATCTATATGATGGAATAAAACCAATGTTGTACTCCCATTTTGGTGGTTTGGTCATGAAGAGGACGTGGTTGTTTCATGGAAAAAAAAGTTGACTTTTTGAAGGGTTTAATTGTGAATCTTTGAGCAAAATGCACAGCGGCTAATATGGAAAATCCCAAAGGTTAAGAGGGATAAGGTATAGGGTATCTAGAAGTAGATAAAACGTAAAAGCTGAGAATCTCTACGTGGAAATTGTACTATGACATTAGAAGCATTATGGTACTACATGCTTGATGCGCAAAGCAAGAAAAGAGGGCTTTATGTATGTATTTTGGGGATTCCCAATTGCTAACACTAAATTTGGAGAAAGGTGATGATGGCATTTGAGAAAGTCAAAGCTCCTATAGATGCCTATTATTGGTTCGTAGCTCCTACCAAAGTTTCAAATCTCATTTTTTGAAGATTTTGGTATTTATAGCTCTTTAATGGGATGCTCTAGCTCTAGATATTGTGATTTGAAAGTTTGTAATTTTCTATCTGGGAGCATCAATGATTAGAGAAGTCTTCAAAATTTTCAATTTTGGAGAAGTATCAACGATTCAAAGATTGACAAGTGCATTTTTTTCCTCACTTGGTTCCACAACCATCTCTTGGTAGAGCAAAATTAGCATACTATTGAGTGGTCTTCAATAGAGGCAAAACATGGAGTAACAACAAATACAAATTTTTTAGTAGTTTGATTTCATAAATTACTTTTTTTGCTCTCAAGATACCTGAGATCCATTTACTATGATAATATGGGTATGTCCAAGAACTAGACCTTTCATGCTCAAGCCTAGTATGAAGAACATAATAGGGTTCCTAATTATAATTCTATATATAACCTTGTAAGTCATCCTTTTGAAAGAGATAAGTGTGTACATTTCATAGTATCTTGGTGTGTGACTTGGCTAGGTCTTCCTTTAAAAAATTTTAGGACACGATAAGAACTAATTTTAACCATAGATGTCATCACCTTAAGCCATGACCACAAGATAATTGATGGCTCAAATTCCATATCATGTACTAGGACCCAAGGGGTACGATCCAATTGTATGGGGCAACTATTAACACAATGAACAGCAACCATAGCATGAAAATTTTAAGCTTTACCATAGTGCTCCGACATCTATTCCAATAGAAACATCAATTAACATAAGGAGTTAGGATTGAAGGTATGACCAAGAGAAATAAGACAAGTTCAGTTTGGCCCAATCATAAGAATTCTTGTTGTCTCACATTTTTCACTTCTTTTAACTTGTTTTCGATTGGAACTTTCTTGCTTTCCTCCTACCTATGCTTGTGTGTACATAGCTATAGCTTTATTGCTCGCTCAAACTTGCTTGCTTACTTGTGAAAATGCAAATGTCCCATTGGAAAGGGAATTCAACTCAATTGATCCTTGTGCAAATGATTGTTTTCTTTGTAGAAAAGATTATGACCATGCAAAATGATGTCCCAAATGTTGGGAGGAGTCAAAATAATTTGGGATTGATTAATAGATTAGGATATTTCTAAATCCATCAAGTAGAGGTTTACAATGCAAGGGTTACATTAATGTGGACCATTAATAACTATCTCAACTTTTGTGATTGCTTGGGTCCTCTTGCCTCTCTTCATACTCATGCTTTTTCTTGCATGGGTGGCTCTTTCATTCTTGCTCTTTTGTATATTTTGTTAGTCTCTACCATTGATTGACCCTTTTCAATTACCACACATGCCTCCATTGATGAGATACAGTGAAGATGGGCGGAATGACACTGGGATACCTATCCCTACCAAGTAGTTAAATCTCGTCCATCTTCTTTAGATTCCTTTATTGGAAGCATCTAAAAGTAACTCATTTAATAGATCCAATGAAGATATTTGGGAATGTCAACAAGAGAAATTGGAAGCATACCATTGGCAACAAAGAGAGCAAGGTGCAAAAAATTTATTTAATGTGACCAAGGATGATAATAAGCACAAGGATATAGCTATCAAAGGCACTATGAGTATTGATAAAGGTTAAGAGGAAATATGTAAAGAGTGTAATTGTAGGCATCAACGTCTAATAGGACCCATGAATTTTTGAATATAGAAGGAAATTTCTTGAACTAAAGTTTATATCTTCAACTCTATTATCCTTGCACATATAGGGACATATTGAGTTTGAAATTTGCTTATGTTAGTATGTTTTGGGACACAATAGTATGCACTGCCAATAGCATTATGAGGATGCTTGATTGAAGAGGTTAGGGAGGCTATTAACAAGCTAGGTGCTTTATTGAGGTATGGGCCTACATGGATCTCATGTCTATATTAGCTTTGTAATGTGCTTGAATTCTTGAGCTAATTCCTAGCCTTGTTGTGCCATAAGTGGATATCAAAGAAGGAGATAATTACATCATCACTTTTAATAATGAATATTTGTGCCACTAAAATATGCCAATTGAGAAAGACTTGCTAATGAGTATTAATGGACATCCAATTGCATTTCTAGTGCATTTAGGGGACTAGGTGGAGTTAGTGAACATAGCTAATACTCAATGGATATTCATATCATGAAGGTATTAAAACCCTACACAAGACAAAGGCACACCCAAAGGGATGCATGGATGAATATGGTTGGAACAAGAGTCATTGTTTCGCATGAAAGAGTTACTAGTGCAACTAGATCCCTTCACATGTTAGCTTTTGTATGGTATGGATGATCCAAGTGTCATTAGGGAGGTGGCATAAGGAAAGTGAAAGCAAAAGAAGATAGTAGACATAGATGACTCTTGCCTTACAATTGAAAGAGGACACCTTCTGCTTCTACAAGTATAGAGAAATGGATTGAGAGGTGTGAAAAATCTAAAATAAAATGGTAGGGTGAAAGGAATTCTTGGAGGAGAAACAAAAGAGGTCAATTAATTTTAGAGGAGCTATGTAAATTGTGTCCCTAAAAGATTAAG
Source organism: Dipteris shenzhenensis (assembly GCF_047967505.1). NCBI lineage: Eukaryota > Viridiplantae > Streptophyta > Polypodiopsida > Gleicheniales > Dipteridaceae > Dipteris > Dipteris shenzhenensis. Next base: position 3,882,766 of record NC_141611.1, on the reverse strand, counting down.
GAATGAGGAGACATTGTAAGCTAGAGACAAAATCATGACAAGGTTTGAACAAGATAGATGCACTAGTGGTAGGATGCCAAAAAACCTAGTCAAGAGTGAGTTGGGACTAGTTGATAGAGGGCCATAAGAAATAGTGAGAAAAGAGTCCCATGGCCTTTTTGCCCTCTTTTTGCAATTGACTCCACCAAATTTTTGGCTTGATCAAATAGACTTTGCCTTATGTTGATTTCTTTGTAATACAACTATGTACATTCTTTTGGTAGGATGTCTTCTAAATTGATTGATTGGATGATAAACGGTGGCATGTGGCCCAAATTACACCTTGAAGGAAACTATTTTTTAAGGAATTACAAGGGCAAGATGCTAAATTTGATGATAGTTAACATCTATGTAATTTCCTCCACCTTTGCATGTCGATCCCTATAGCTACTTTTAGACTAATGCCTAGAGCTATTCTACTGTGCCTATTCTTTTGTGCATGGACTAATCTTCATACATTCATTGGGTGTGTTGCATGACTAGATACTGTTTCTTTTGTGCATAAATTCACTATTAGTTTCATTCCTCTCGCAAAGACTTAGTATCTTCTCTCTATGGCTATGTGAGCACAAGGCTCTATCTATAAGAACCTAGCAAGGGCTCTCTTGCTCTTCATTTTTTTACGTTTGAGTATCGAGCTTTTCCATGGCAATGTAGCTAAGGAGGAGAGTGTGGTCTCCAACAATTTTATTGTCTATATTCTTTATTGTGGACCTTTGATAGGTTGCCTTCCATATCTATCTATTTTTGGATTGTACTGATGATGATTGAAAATGTTCTCTATGCTTGGTAGGTAATTTTGAATAGGATATTCTTGGGTGGAACTTTGATTTACAATTGGCTTTGTTCTATCTTCCTTAGGTTGGCCTTTACTAGTTCTTTATGTGAATTGGATTGCACACTTTGCACTTGTGCTACATGGTAGAGATTTGTCTTCTCTCTTTGGATTTCATTTACAACCCATCAGCTCAAGTTGGAAATTCATTGAGCTTGGAGACGATGAATTTAATTATGGATTTTATATGAAGCAATCTTAAGAAAAACATGGTAGATGTGCTCAATTGAATTGCAAATAGCTTTGAGTTTGACGATGACGAGGAGCAATGAAGTATGTTGTTGCTATATAATATTGTGAAGAAGGTTTTCTCCATTCTATTGCGAATAGTGTTTTGTGGCTCTCTTGGAAAGAAGCATAAGTGTATTTTTTGTAGTGACAATTTTTGTGAGAAATTTCCATATTTTAATGGCAAAGAAATGGTAGCATGCCATTTGTATTAACTTTTGATTTTTTGACATGGGAGATTTTTTCTTTTGGGTTTCCCATGCGGTTTCTTGGTGTGGATAGCATTCACGTAGAATGTGTTGTTGACCCTTATGCTTAAGAAAGTATGTAGATGTTAACGCATTCACAACCCATGAAGAGGCTTTCATCATTATGTTAAAAAGAAGTGCAAGCATGATGCTTGTAATATTGGTGATTGGAATTATTTGGTGAAGAGGAAATAGAAACATGCATTTGTATTAGCTTTTGAGTTCTTATAGTGGGAAATTTTTTATTGTAGCTTTTCTTTGTGGTTTTTTGGAGTGGATATGTGCACACAGCATGCCTTGTGCATTGCTATGTGCTTGAGGAAGTGTTTGGATTTTAAGTGCTTAGATGTGTGTCAATGGATGTTTGTGTTCAAATGACATTGTAGATCTTTGTTGGTTGGGAAAATTTTTAGCATTGTAGATCTTTGTTGCTTGAGGAAGTATTTGGATCTAAGTTCTCAGACAGTGGATGTTTGTGTTCAAATGACATTGTAGATATTTGTTGGTTGAGAAGTATGTGCTTGCAGTTGGAGGCTCTTTTTAACATTCTACTAATTGCTAGATATGAAAGCTACAAACCTCTTTTGCTCAATGAGTAGCTTGCATCAGATTTTAACTCTTTGAAGGGTCAAATAAATCTCGTGATTCACATCATGTCTATATTGACATTTTTGATGATTGGCCAATGTTGAATATTGTTGGTATGGATGTTTGGCCACCATTAGATCTCAAATAGCTTGTGCCATGTGTATTGCTATTATCAATTGGTGACTACCATGAGATCTACAATATATGTAATGTAAAATTGGTTTCTACACATCTACAAAGATGCTAGATATGAAAGCTACAAACCTCTTTTGCTCAATGAGTAGCTCGCATTAGATCTCAACTCCTTGAAGGGTCAAACAAATCTCATGATTCACATCATGTCTATATTGAAATTTTTGATGATTGGAAAATGTTGACTATTGTATGGTATGGATGTTTGGCCACCATTAGATCTCAAATAGCTTGTGTCATATGTATTGCTATTATCAATTGGTGACTACCATGAGATCTGCAGTATATGTAATGTAAAATGGGTTTCCACACATCTACAAAGGATGCAAATCCAAATTTGATGAAAGCATCACTTAAGGGGAGATTATGTCATGTGTACTTAAGTATCATAGGATATACATGCTTGCAATTTTATTCTTATGGAACAAGAGAAGATGAAAATTTTATTGGACAAGAGAGCCAGTCAATGGAGTGTAGCCCATGAATCTCATTTAAGGTAAACTATACACCTTATGGATCTCATTTATGGTAAACTATATACCTAATTGAAACTTGTTACTTTCACTTGCTTAGAATGAGGTTTGCTACAAACTTTACATTCTTGCAACTTATGTTGGGAACACTTCCTACTTTAGATTCTGAGAGGCCAATGTCTAAGACCCTCTCTAGTGCTTATGTTGAAATGGTCCTTCCTCTGGACTTTGAAAAACAAAACTCAAAGATTATTTCTAGCTCTCCTATCATGCCAAAAAGACCTTCTTTGAAGAAGACCAATGCATAAGAGACCTTTGGCTAAAATGGGTTCAAAAGAGCTATGAGATCTGCTACTACATACAAGCAAAGAAGAGCTACTAGGAAATAAGGTTGGAAACTGATTTTTCCTAGTTATCTTTTATGAGTCATCATCTAGATTGGAAGTTGAGGAAGCTCTGATCACTAATCCTCAAGTAGTTTAAGCGGTTATGGAGGCTTTGAGTGGTATTGAGAAGAGTCTACAATAGTATCTTGGAAGGTGAAACTACTTAAAGCTTGTGAGGAGACATCCATTGTGCTATTTAGCTAGCTGACAGAGATAGTGATCTTTTCCCGTTGATACAAATCAAGCAATTATTAGAGGAGGAACAATTGATTTAGGGTTGGTTTAGTTTCAAATTATCTCAGATGCTTTTTAATGCTTAATAGAGCCTTCTTGAATGCTAACCGATTGGTTAACAATATGTCACCACTAGTTAGTGATGTCATTTGATGGATAGTGGCAAGTCCATAGTGCTGGGATTGTGCCTTGGATCCAAATAGGCCTAAGATGGTTGTAAAAGAATGAGGAAAGAGAGTGGTATAAAGGGAATAAGGTTGGCCGTCCCTTCAAAAGGTGACATGTATAAAAGGCCAAGTAGTCGACTTTGGTCTTTATTGTTGGATGCACAAGTTTGGAATACAAGCTCCCTCAATTGGAGAGATTTAACTTGATACTATACTAATACCACGATCGACTGCTAGTAAAAGGCTTTTTTGAAACATTAGAATATTATTATCCTCCATCGACCCGCAGGAGATATTTAATAACTCAACTTAAATCCTATATGGATTCAAATTTGTTGCCATAATTTAAGGGTACTTTTGAGGCCCATAAGAACTCCTTTTCATGGTAATAGAATGTTTTCCTGGGCAGTAGTCCGATCCTATCCTAAGTGATGGGTGGACTACTTCCCACACTTAGATTGCATATTGCACTTGTGGGAATGCCGTTGGTGGGACACACACACTTACTATCCTCTTTTTTCCTCTTGAACATACTAATTTACTTTTCTTCCCTTGAAAACCCTTGTAAACTACCTTTTTCCCTTTCTCTCTCTGTCCAATTTTTTTCCTCTCTCTCTCTCTCTACCCTCTGCTATTCTCCAAAATTCCCCTTTTAAAAACCCTCTAAATTTATCCCCCTCTTGCACCTTTCTTAATTTTCATGATCTTTCATAACCTTTTTGGTCCCCCCCCCCCTTTTTTTCTTTAAATTTGCATAATCTCCTAGTTCCTATTTTTCCTCCTTTCTAATTTTCTTGCTTAATTTTAAAAATTTCCCTAAATATTTTTCTAGAATTTCCTTAAATTTTACCAATTTTTTCTCCATATGCTTCCTAAATATTTCAAAAATTTCTACCTAATTTTCCCTATCTATCCTATTTTCCCTATTTTTTCCTATTTTCTCCCTATTATATCCTCCCCCAAATTTTTCCTAACCCTCCCTATTTTCCCCTCTCCCTAATTACCCCTACTTTTCACCCTATTTTTTCCTCTCCCTAATTCCCCCCTTTTTCCTAATTTCCACCTAATCTTTCTCTCCTAATTTTCCTATTTTTTCCTTAATTTCTCCTTATTTTTTCTTTGCTTTTTTCATATTTGTCAACTTTTTTTTGAAACTCTTTCACATTTTTGTTTATATATTATTATTTTTTGCATTTATTTTCTTCTTTTTTTAAAGCTTTATTTGTCTTTTCTCCTAATTGTTATTTCTAAAATTTTGCCTTTTTTATTTTAATTTAGTTATCTCTAAAACCACCTCCCCTCCCCTTCCCTCGACCCCTAGGACTTCTAAGTTTCCCACACTCTCCTGACCCTTCCAATACCCATATATTCTCCTTCTCCTTGACTATACACCCTATATAAGTACCACTCATGCTCACCTATCCACCTCTACTACTAATCCCACTGCCCACTGTCTACCCCTCGCTCACCTTTGATGTACTATGACCTCCTACGGAACCTCTACAATGAGCCGCCTCCTTCTCCCACTTGCTCCTGCTCACTCACACCCCTTGGCTGTCTTGCGGCCTTGGTTGTCTTGCTCCCTCAGAGGCCCTCTCTATGGCTCCCGTACCCTGTACTTTCCCCCTTACCCTGTCAAGACCTTCGCCTCCTGCTGGCTGCTCCTTGATCGATTGCGAACTGTCTCTGCTCTGTATTATACTGTCGCACCTACCCAATGGTGTTTACTGTCGTTGACCCACAACGTCCCATCCATTGATGATTGCACACTCCTCTACAATTGTGTGCGCTCCTTTGATCATGTGGCACTCCATCGTTGTACCTTATTGTACCTCTGCCTATCTTAACGACTTGGACTTAAAGGTCCTCTCTTTTAAACCCCCCCAAATCCTTTACTTTTCCCCATCCTTTATTCCCCTTAAACTTTATGTCTTTATTGATCATTTAGGGCTCTAAGGCTTAATTTATTTAAGTTTTAAATGCTCTTAGTCTTTCTTAAGTCTTTTCATGTCCTCCTTTTTTAATAAATTTAAAAAAACCCTAAGTCTTCCTTTTTAAAATTTGCATTTTATGCTCTAAATATTAATTTATTCTCCTCTTTTTTATAAATATTTATCTCTTTTCCTATATACTTTACTAATCTTGTTGTAATAATTAATTGATCACATAGGTTTCTTTTTTCCACTTTAATTTATTCATTACTCTGCATATCGTTAAGTTTATTTCTTCTCTTCGTTATGACTATTCTTTCTTTTATTTAATTCCTTTTTACATTACCTATATACCTTACTAATCCTATTGAATTTAATCGCTCATATAGGCTTCTTTTTCCTCATTATTGTTACTCTGCATGCCATAAAGACTATTTTTTCTTTTCATTATGCGTATTCTTTATTTTATTTAATTATTTGAAAAATTAAATTCTTCCACCCCTTATCCTTCCATAGACCCCCCCCCCCAACCCCTCCCCCCTTTTTTTCATTCTATTTACCTAATAATTTTCAAATCCTCTTCTATTGTTCCTTGTCGTTACCCCCTCCTCAACAATCTCAAATTTATCCCTCGTCGTTACCTTTTCAACCTTACACTCATAAGTTTACATCTAGCTTGATAAGTTTATGGTTAATTTATTATTTTTATTGTGACTCTGATAACAAGGGAGGGGTGTTTATGACACCTGTCTTCCCAACTAAGATTTAAGCTAGTTCTTACCATGTTTTTCTTGTTGGATGGTGGCAGGTAGGCAGACTCCCCTCTTCAATAAAAGTGATGCATGCCAGGACTTACCCAAGCTCAACTTCCATACATTTTCCACAAAGTCATTTCTAGAAAATGGCTCACTGTTGGTTTCCTTTATAAATAGGGATTCACCAACTTGTACAAACTTTTTCGTTAATGCAATTAGTCCTATTCCATTGTCTAGCTTCGCTCTTTTGTCTTTTCACTATGCAAAGGGGTGTTGTCAAGTCTTTCACACACACACACACACACACACACACACACACACACACACACACACACACACACATCCACCCTTGGGGACCCTTGTATATTTTTGGGTACCCTTGCAAACATTATTGACATTTGCCTCATGTTTATGATTTGATTATATAACTATATCTCTTATGTGATCTTTGCATGAGAATATCTATTCTTGAAAATTGGGTGTTCTCATACCATGCTTATACCCAAGCATCAGAGAAATGAAAATAATTTGTGATACATTCCCCTTTTATTTAAATCCATAGAGGGTATTGGACCTTAGATTTACTATGAGAGGCTCTAAGGAACCTGACCTTGGATGATGGTTTGCTAATTCGGCCCTTACTTCATACTTTGGGAAGAACTTCACTTGAGAGGTATGCAACGATATGGCTTTATCACCACCCTAGTTATTTTACTTTGTACCCTCATTCCTAATATGGATTGATTAGCCTATGTGTAACCACCTTCCATATTGATGGAAGAAAGACTTGGCATAGATTATTATAAATTCCCCTTATCCCTCTTGGTATGCAAAAGGAATAGTTGAAGGATCAAGAGTGTTATGAAATAAGATTAATAAAAAACTGGGTTGACTAGTTAGGGTAACTGGAACCTTATCAAACTTGTCGAACTATGATATGTACGCTTTTTTTAAGGGGAAGCATTTGATAAAAGAGGCATGAATTCTTCATTGCTCTATTATTTGTATCTCTATACTTATACATTCTCTCACTTTTCTATGTATAACCCCCTCCCCCCCCCACCGCCTCCATCTATTTATGCTCTTTCCCATTCTCCATGTATACTTCCTCTCCCCTCTCTACGTATATTTTCCTCCCCTTCTCTATGTATTTATCCTCCCCCCTCTCTATCTATATATCTCCCCTTCTCTATGGATTTATCCTCCCCCCTCTCTATCTACATATCCCCCCTTCTCTATGTATTTATCCTCCCCCCTCTCTAGCTATATATGTATATCTCCCCTTCTCTATGTATTTGTCCTCCCCTCACTATCTATATATCTCCCCTTCTCTATGTATTTATCATTCCCCCTCCTCTATCTATATATATTGCTCGTTCTCTATGTATATTATTTTTTCCCTTCTTTATTTATTAACCTCGCCCCCCCCCCCCTTTCTCTATGTATTTATTTATATATTTCTCCTTCTCTATGTATATATTCTCTCCCCCCTCTCAAGTTTATTTCTCCCAAACACTTTTTAAATTTTAAATATTTTAATATCTTTTGTCTTATAAGCTTATTTCATCCCTTTATCCTTTCCTTTCTATCTTATGAAAATTGCTCTCCATATTCAAATCCCCCCTTCTTACCTTTTAACGGCCTAAACTCACCCGCTTTGGTCCAATTACTCTCTTCAATTTCCCTTTGAAAACATTTTTTTTCATCTTTATCTTTTTGAGAAACTTTATTAACTTGTTTTCAATAAGTTTAATTTTTTCTCTTACATGTTCCTCTTTCTAACTTATTTAGTAACCTTTTTCATATACCTTTCCCCTTAAGATCCCCTCTATAGAGATTTCAGATTAACTCTTTAACCCCCTAAATCCCTTTTACAATTTATATCTCCTTAAAACCTTTTTATATCACTCCTTAAAAACACTCGTTACTTTATTAGCATTGGCTCTCCTAGAGACAGGCTTTAGGATTGAGTTGAGTGGAGTTTTGAGATTATTCTTAGTCTTTTAGAAATTTTTATTAGGAATTTCTAAAATTCTTAAACTCTACTTTTAGATGGCTGTTGGCTTTTCAGCTTTTAGCTAGTGTGTGCTTTTTACCCCCTCTAACATGGCTATAAATCAATTCAGGGACTCCACTCTCCCTCCATACTTGAGCTCTCCCTAGAACGATTGCCTTGACTTCCTCTAGCTTCAAGTCTTCAAGTCACTTCAAGCTTCCCGGTCGCTCATCTAGGTCTCGCGTGTTCATTTGTGGGCAAGATGCTAAAGCCGATTCGCCTGTTAACTGCTGAAGCTGTTACTTGAAAAAAAAATTGCTATCCAAAAAGTCGTTTGCCAGAAAAGCAAGTTCGCCTCTAAAAAAAAATTTCGTTTTCCTGTTGAAAGGGCTTTATGCCAGCCAAACGAGCTTTACGTCTGCTGGTGAAGAGATTGTCGTCTATTGGATCTGTTTATAAAAATAAAGCCAAAAAACCCCCAAAAAGTTGACATCAATACTTTGTAGGTATCATTTGTAAAACCTTCAAGAAAAAATAACTCTAATGTACCTTTTTGTTTTAAATTATAATTAAAAAAAAAAAAGTCAATGGCTTTGCAATTGGTGTGAAAGCATGCAAAATAACTATAGAACCTTGGCAAAGCCTAATGGATCTTGCAAGTTCTCAAAGCATTTCTTTTTTATTATTTCTTACTAAACAATCGACAATGTCTAAAGTCTCATAAAACCCTCAAGTTGGAGCCAAGTGCTTTTGTGCATACGTGCACCCTTGTTAAGTGTATCTACTCTATTAAAGCTTTTATAAAATTTCCCTCCCTCCCCTTAAATTCTTTTAAAACACATCAATTTACACTAATAAATTTACACCAAGCTGCTTAAGTGTTTCAAAAAGCTTTCTGCGGAACTTACTCAAACTCTTTCTTAACTCTATAAAATGCTCTCTTTTCCTTTGTTCTCTTATCTTTCATCATTTCACTATGCAAAAGGGGTTTTTGTCTTGTCTCACACACACACACACACGCGCGCGTGCAAAGACATTAAAAACTCCAAAAGGACTCGCTTGTACCAAAGTTACAGTCAAGTTCTTATCACCAAGTATACTATAATAACCTAAAGAATGTCACCCTTGTGGAAGTTCCGTTCATGGTTTGGGTCAAAAGGATGTGTGAAAGGTGTTCATAATGCTTGAATCTTGAAATGTGTTCTAGAACTTGGGATACCAACGATACCAAGGCAATTCGTGGCATTTCATGAGATTCATTCCTGATGCCAAGCAACAAGCTACTTGCCAAATTGAAATGCCTTAAGGATGAGCTCCACAAACACATGCACTTCACAAATCTTGCTTCAACTATTTAAGACTTACCTTGTTGTGTTCCAAGAACTCTTAGCTCCTATGTGAAGAGATTCTATGAGAGTGGGCAACAAGCACTTGCAAGGTCTATGTAAATGGAAAAAAAGTTTTAGTAGCAAACTCGCGTGTTTACAATCCAATGGTTCCCATACATGGTTCCTTAAAAGAAGTGGGAAACATTAAGGATACAAAAGAAATGCAAAATCCCAATAAGGGTGCAACATACCTCAAACAAGTCTTCTTATTCGATGTATTTGGCCTACAGCAAGTACTTCAATAAGGACTACTTAAGTCAAGCCACCTACACATTTGGATTATGTTAGGACGTCCAGAGTCACCTTATGCATTGCTTGTTGTACAACAAGCAATGCATTCTTATTCGTTCTTTCCTTAATCCCCTTCATAGGCTGATACAAAATCTGATAAGCCAATGAATTCTTGCCATGTCACCTATACGCGTAACTTAGGTGTTGTTGCCATGGGATTAAATCAAAGGTTGTTATTAGGGTTTCAATGTCAAACCTAATGGGTTATGCCATCTTGTGTATTGAGTGTTCAAAGAGGGAATTGTTTTCTGTTTCTTACGACGTGACAAAGCAGGGTGACGAGGCCTTCTGCTCACTTGAACAAGCTTACCAAAGTATTCTAATCATTGCTATTATAACCCTCAAACCTGCAACTCTTACACATGCTTAATCACTCAAGCAAACACAATCTGTGATTTTTCCATCACTTATAAGACACCCCTTGGGGTCTTCACATTCAACCTCATCAGATATGACACTGAATATAATACAAAAACTAGCCATCAGAGGATTTAGATTAAACCTCCCTGCCCCTCTCCCCCAACCCGGATTCCCTTCGATTTATTATTGACAGCCAGCCTACAATTTACAATTCAACCAGTCTCTCTGCAGCAGCTCACCTTGTGTAGATCTTCCTCAAATGAGAACTTACTATAAATAACCCAGGAAAGGATTTCTCTCCACAAAGAGAAGCTTCAAGGTCTGGGATTCATATGAAGACAGAAAAACACTGTTATTTTGATTTAATGACTTGAAAATTTTCAAAAAAAGCTGCAACTCCTTCATTATTAAGTTTCAATCAAATAGAAACAGGTTGGAAATGCATCTCTTTCAAAACGTCCAACCAACAATACGTTCTCTCAGATGTAAAAATGATTTGAGTTTATGAACTTGCGAAAATGCCTTTTCTTTTAGCAATATGAGGACCATCTGTCCATTCAGAACTGCACGTGCCCAACAAGGCTCCAAATAACAACCTTCGAAATAGAAACAGGTTGGAAACGCATCTCTTTCAAAACGTCCAACCAACAATACGTTCTCACAGATGTAAAAATGATTTGAGTTTATGAACTTGCAAAAATGCCTTCTCTTTTAGCAATATGAGGACCATTTGTCCATTCAGAACTGCACGTGCCCAACAAGGCTCCAAATAACAACCTTTGAAATAGTGATGAAAAATTTGTACAAGACGCCATGCGTTAAAAAAATTTGTTGCACTCTCAAAGTATACAGAGGAAATGAGCCTGGCTAGCAAACGCCCATAATCCGTCAGCACCAATTGTACATGACCTAAGTTGCCCCTTCAGCAGTACCAAATCTGATCGTGCAAACAAGAACCTTGCAGCTTCTTGCTCATCTTGATACTAATGGCCTTACTTTGCTGAAACACCTAGGGGGCATTACAAAGCAGTGCAATATACACAGGACAAATTACTGATACAAGAGCCCTGCTTTGGCTCAATGCTGCACCTCCCAACTGGAGATTAGCAAACCACTGTTGTAGCATGTAAAAAGAAATGAATTTCTCATCACTCTAATTTCTACGCAGTCCTCAGATACTCATTTGAAGTCAAGTCTTTTTTCCCATCAACTGTAGCAGTATCTGAAACAAGGTTCGTTTGCTCTAAATTTAACCTGGGAGGAGGGGGATGGGATCTACTTAATGATAATCTAGAAATAGGGGTAAAGTTATTACAACCTATCACCTTATGAGACAGAGGATTCCAACGATCAAAAATAATGCGGCCCCCTCTGCCAACCCGACCCTGGAAGCGATATGGCGGGGGTAGCCCATTTGTCTGAGGTGGGTCTGCAGGAGGTGCAATCCTTGCAGCTGCTAGCTTTTCTGAATCCACTGGTTTAGCAAATAACAGCACTGGCTCCAAAGAGTCCAAAGTAGTGATCTGCAAGATCTGTTGTCAGTCTCTCTCTCTCTCTCTCTCTCTCTCTCTCTCTCTCACACACACACACACACACACACACACACAGAGGAGCACCTCAACTTGGCACAGAGAATGTGTGGTGGTCAGTTTGTCAGAGCATATGTGTATACATCTGTGCGTTGCCTCTAAACTTAGGCTGTTCCCACCAAACTCGTCATAGGGTTCCTTTTGAACATTTGCATTAAGTAAACAAACACCAGAGTTTAATCTTACCCTCTTCAAAGGCCGTCCACGAGGCTGTTGCACCCTTTTCCTCTTTCCTTTGCATTTAGAGTGATCAGCAGGGTCCATTGCAGCTCCATCATTGAAAGGAGGAGTGACCTCACAGGTAGGGCGAATGCGCACAAGCCCATTGACAAAATCTGGTAAAGCCACACTATGATTTGCACGATTAAAAGTGCCATGCCCATCTTCCTTTTTTACTGGGATTGTTTTGCAAGGATTTGGTGTTAATATTGCTGAGCTTGTACCCAGAACAACAGCATCATCTAACTGAGAATCATGCTGCAATAGATACAGACCCTAATGAGAAATTGAGATGCTTAACATTTCACAGTTTTGAAGGAATAGGAGTCTTTCAGAAAATAAGATATAGAAAAATTCACCATCTTTACCAACTACAGCAACTGACTGCACTTTCTGCTTGCAATATCAGACTTTCACCCAGCTATAAATGAGAAATTGAGAGGCTTAACATCTCATAATTTTGAAGAGGAAGAGGAGTCAAATAAGATGCCTTAGAAAAATCCACAATCTTTTCCAACTACTAGCAACGGATACCGCACTTTGCAATACTGAACTTTCTAAAACTTAGATGCACTAACAGGTTCAATATCCTTCATTATAACCTGAGTGAGAGTGCATGATGGTTGCAGCACAAGGCCTGTACATTCCAGTCACAGAACTCGCACATTTTTTTGCCTTGAAAGCATACTAATAAGTGAAAGCAAAGGTTAGAAAAACCTAGACCCTTGGCTAGTTTCTCCACATATTTTTGCATTGAAAAACCTAGACCCTTAGCTAGTCACCAAACTCGGCCTGTACATTCTGGCACAGAACTTGCACATATTCTTGCCTTGAAAGCATATAAATAACGTGAAAGCAAAGATATAATTGTTAAGAAAACCTAGACCCTTGGCTAGTTTCTCTACACAGCATGTGTACAAGGAAGAACCTCTTAGAGAGAAGGGAATGCTTTAATTCAAAACTTCAACTTAGAACAGTCCAAAATGTCTCAATGTATATTGCACAATATCTGAGCCAAACATTCCTTAAAGAAAACTTCACCAGAGATCCCAAACATGCAGCAATCCGCTGCCCTGGATACTCTTTGGTGAGAAAAAATACTGCTCCTACTTCTGTCCTTACATTTCTCAGGTTGCATGCTCCTCAGTGAGCTTCAGTGACCATCCATAGTGTGAGCTCCTTGGACAGCCAATTCCTGCATACATATGCTCTTCTACAGGCTGCGGGTATGCACGAAGATCTGCCCCAGAAGGTGAGGGCTGCTTCCAGTCTGAACTGCCAAAATATTCCGCACAAAGGGGCCTTTTATAGAGGGCTCCAGGTCCCCAGACTGGCCAACCCAACCAGCCAGACTGGGCCAACCCAGTCTGTGCTGACCCAACTTAACCTGGCCTATATAAGGTCATTCCCTGTTCTGATGACCTGTTCCTCCAGGGTTTGCCCAGACTACCAACCTGCTGCAGTCTTTCCAGGCCCCTATTTGTGTGGACAGACTGCTGTAGTCCCTGCACTAGCCCTGCTGCAGCCATCAAGGTAATCTGTGAGCCTGTGCAATGCTGCTGTCAACCACTAGCCTGTTTGTAGGCCATCTGCGGTTCCATTTGGCAGCCCTTTGTGGCTGCATCTGTTGCAGTCCTGCCCCAGCCGATTGGCCCTTAACCATAGTCCCATGGCTGGCTGCATACAGCCTACAGCAGGCTCTATTACAGTGCTTATCTCAGCCCTAAATCCAGGACTCTGTGGCAGCCCACAGTGCTGTCCACATGCTTGCCTTGTGGATGATCCCCTCCACCTAGATCTACCCATGTGGCATCCAAACCTGATGCTCCCACAGTAGACTCTCTTGCTCCCCAATCCTACATTGGCAGCATGTCCATGTGCTCTCCTCATATGGGGGCTTACAGGTGGGCCTTATTTCCAACACCCGCTCTCATTGTCACATTGTGGGCCCTCAATGACCCGAAGACATATATACTCCATCTGCTCCCTTTCATAAGCTCTCAAGAACACCTTAAGTAATGTGTTGAAATGAAGTCCTGATACCAACATGCCTTTACCTCCATCCAGTTCCACTATATCCTTGCAACTCAAGAACCAAGCAGGTACACAGGTACAACCACCGTACCATCCTCCAAAGGCACTGTCAAATGTCGCAATAAACATGCCTGGCACACCATATAACTCAAATACAATCTCTGGGTACTTCCAAATGTCCCCTCCAAATTTGGGAACCATCCAAACCCTGGAAAACACCAGGTCTCCTGGCTCTGTTTCAAGCCGTGCAATCTGCACGATCCACCACATACATCCACAAACCCTGAAATTACTCTAGGATGTCTCCAAAACCCTGAAATTACCCTAGGATGTCTCCAAACACAAGCTCGAGATGAGCTCCTCTCCGGTTCAAGCCCTGAGCCCACCAAGGTACAATAGTACTCTTTTTCTGTAGATGATTTGGTCCTCCATGAGACATCTTCATCATCAATACCAATTGTAAGTAGCATCCGTGAAGTATTGGGTTCACCAACCAACAGAAAGCTCTAAGTGCCTCTGTTAAGAAAGCTCCTCCCGTACTTGTCTGGAAGATTTCCACTCTCCAACCTAACAAGCATTGAGTGCCAAGCACACTACTGTAATCATCATATCAATACAAGGAGACTACATACCCTTGATCTTTAGTTTGTTGGTCACTGTCAAAAAAAGCAAGTAGCTCAATTAAGTACTCCATCAGCATATCTATTGAGTTTTAGAGCCAATACTCCAGTCGATGCAAGTTGCCAACCCAAAATCCATCTCACACTCAGCATGTGAGTGGCCCGCTGATTGCTGTCCACCTTCTGAGCCACAGTGGCCTGACCTAGAGCGGCCAGTTGATCCTTTAACACTTGTACCTTGATTCTATGATCACTGACCTGGTCACCTTTTTCCTGTTCAGCATGAACAACTGATTCTACAGCATTACAATGCCACCGGTATTCGCCGTCTCATACAAGTCTTTCAGGATCGTCGATGCCTCAGATGCGGTCTCCACCGATTGACTGTGTAGAAGCACTGAACCTGCCGTCGTCTTAATAATCATTGCTAATGCATCAGCATCCATTCTTTGATGTCATCTAGATCTGCTATGTGGACTATCTTTCCTGATGCATCCTTCTAATGCTCTGATTTTGAATCTTGTCCTTCAGCTATATCGCACATTCCACATGCAACCATGTGACTCCAAATCTTGATCTTCCTGATCATGTAGTTTGTCCCATCTAGCATCCCCGTCGAGCCACAGTTTGGAATTGGTATCGGTGTGTGGGTCACCATCTGCACCTGTGAGATTTTATTTCAAAGGAAGTCGTACACACACTGACCCTCTTGTCACACCTCTATTGATCAGAAGTCGTCTTCCTCTTCTGTTGCTGAAGTCGATCTCCTACTGGATCGTGTGAGATTTTATTTCAAAGGAAGTCGTACACACACTGACCCTCTTGTCACACCTCTATTGATCAGAAGTCGTCTTCCTCTTCCGTTGCTGAAGTCGATCTCCTACTGGATCGCTTGATCACACCTCCTGGCTTCAATTCCGGTCTCACTTTCAGGCATGCCACCACCATGCAGCTCTGCAGGTAGGCAGCCGTGAATTGCAGTAGAGGAGACAGCAAAGGAGGAGCAGCAATGTGTACAGGGTCAGCCTCGAGATGTGCATCCAGGCACAAGAGAAGGGTCAAAGGCATCAGCAGGCTGGAGCAATGGCCCAGCGAAGGTTCGAGCAGACCTAGCACTTGAGAAGAGCTCAGGTGGTGAGCAGATCACAGAGGTGCAGAAGGGAAGCTGATGGAGCGTTTTAAACTTCTCCATAGCCTCTAAAGACCTCATTGAGAGGCACAAAGCAGGAGTGAGCAGCAGTTAGTGGCCTCAGTTCTAGAACTGGTGAGCAGCACCCTGCTGTCCACAGTGTGCGGTTTGTGAGTGCAGCTTTTGTAACACATTTGGGGCCCTCTTGGACATTCTTATACAGTTATTGGTTGCCATATGCTGCTGTCTATTCCAAGTCTCAGTGCTCCTGGTAGAGAATTGGAAAAACAATCTTTGAAAGATTCTAGAAACTGAAATTTTTCTTTTTCTAAAGGACTTATTCCCAGTTGAGGTTCACCCTCTTTCTCTTTAACAAAGACCATATACGCAGAAATTGCAGACTTTATTGATTTAACAATGGAAATATTTGATGGTCTCGCCTTTTCCCTTGGCCAAAATCTTGGGTTGCTTGTTCCGATGCACAAAACTGAGGGTTCTTGCTTTAGAATCGAGAACTAACTCCTTTCTATGGAACCACAGCATACCCAAAATAGCATCATAATGCTTGAGTGGTGAAACATAAAACTCTTCGTGGTCTACATAGTCTTGTACATGAATTCTAAGCTTTCCAATCAAAGGTGTGACTTTGACTGGATCCCCTTCAAAAACATGCTCTGCATCCAAAGATAATGCCAATTCTTTCGTCTTAATTCCTGGCCTCAATTATCGGTAGCTCCTGGATTAAAAAGAATTAAGGCATTCTGATCTCTTACTTTACCCCACATGAGGCAAAGTTCTCGGTTTCCTGGTTCTGTGGTTCTGTCCAACAATATCTGGGACCCCTCCCGCCACAAGCTTTGGTGGTTCTCTTGGCGTTTTCTGCTCCCTTGGACCCACAGGCCTTTCAGGGCACTGGGTTCTGGAGTAACGGGCTTGAATGGGCCCCTCGGCTTCTGAGGCTGAAATCTTTTTGAACCTTGGGTTGGTGCCACAACCCTCTTGCTAGTATCCACACCCTTCTCTTTTTCTGCCATAGTGTGAAGGTCTTCCCTCAATAGTTCAACCACGGAAGCTGAATGCATCAAATCTCAAGCTTCTTCTTCTTCGAATCAATGCTTACTCGAGTTCATATGTGGGAAGCAATCCCGCTCAATACTTTCGAAGCTTCATCTTTTCTGGAATTTCTTTGAAGGGTGTGATCTGAAGATAAGCTGTCCAAAACTTTTGATTATATGTCTTGATGGTGTCAGAGGCTTCCTCATACAAAGCTTTTCTGTGACCCTGTTTTCCTGCTGGGACATTCAGCGGACCTCGACCTTCGCACATGGCTCGGCCAAAAACCTGTTTCGTGCACAGATATGCCACCCTCCGTGTCCTCCTTCGTCTGGCATTGTGCCGCGTCAATGCAACCTTGGTCACACGCGTCCCTCTAGCCCGGGTTACCTTTCGTCCCCCGTCTTCACGTGCGACTCCCTTCCGTGCACTCTACTTTGGCTGCTGTCCCGTGCGTTGGCGCCCTCCCTCGTGCTCACTTCTTCTCCTTCTCTTTCCGTCCCAGTAGTGGATTGTCGAAGCTCTGATACCAAATGTGAAGAACCAGCCTTCTCAAGAATGCAAATGTGTGCAATGCATGTAGAATTTGAATGCTGATTGGCCCTCCAATGGGAAAGAGCGCCCTCGTGAGAGTACTTGTTTCTATTTCAACCTACATGCCAGGTGTGTGAGAGATGGCGGATCAATGCAAGGTGAATTGAGAATGCTACGTGAGAGTCACAATGAAAGGGTGATACCCTTTCATTAATGTCCCTTGAGATCACTCAAGTTCCATCTTCCCATTTACACCTACCCTTAGTCTATGACCCATGCATCTACCATTCAATGCACCTTAATGCACCCTTCCCTTCCTATTGCCCCTAGGACCTAGACACCTGTGTGCACATTTTTATTAATAATAGAATAAGTGTCACATCTCCAAATTCGATGCGTCTGAAGCAGGGGCTCCAGCTCTCGACTAGTCCTATCTACTGAGATGATCCACCACCATAACAAATCGGTCAGTGTCCATCATAAATACAAATACATGTTACACCATTGGCGTATAATGTATAATAATGGTTTTAATGTCTACTAATCACGGATTAGTGATTTCTCTTGTCATGGCAGATGCACATGCCTTTGCTCTTGATTCTACCATGGCAGATACCCATTCGTGGCATGAGAAATTTGGGCACCTCAACTTTGGAGCTTTGGTGAAGTTATATAAGGATGGTATAGTTGTTGATCTTCCCAAAATGCATATGCCTTTAAAGCATGTTTGTGAACCATGCTTGCTTGGTAAGATGCACCGTGCTGCGTTTCCCAAGGATGGAGAGTTGGTGCCTCACGCAAGCTTTATCTCATTTGTAGTGATGTTTGTGGACCCATGCGGGTTGCAGCTCTTGGGGGCTTCTATTATTTTGTCACTTTTATTGATGACTTCACCAAGTACACTTGGATTTTCACCTTGAAATCCAAATCTGAAGTTTCTTCATGCTTCACGCATTTTATTGCCTTGTCTGAGAATGAGAGTGGGATGCACATTGCTACCTGAATACATGTCAAAGTACATTGGACAGCTTTTGTAGCATTTTCAATTTGAGGATTGCAAGCCAATATCCACACCATTAGAGCCTGGTTTTCACTTCTCTTCTGAAGATGGCTGCAGCGTGTTTGGCTTCAGAAGCTACTTGCAGATCTTTATGCGTGTCAGACTGCTTCTACCGTCATCTTCAATGATAGTCTAAGTGCTTTGACTGTTGCACGGAATCTTGTTTTCCATGCTCGCACAAAGCATATTGAGGTTCACTATCACTATGTCACAGAGCGATTATCAGCAGATGATATTCAGTTGTCTTATGTTCCCACTGAAGACAACATGACAAATCTATTTAGGAAGGCTCTACCTCGACCTAAGTTTGAGGCTTTTTGGCAAGCTTTAAACTTAGTACCTTTTGTAACTTGATCTATTGTACTATGTACAATCATAGATTGCTATATCCCTACAGGATGAACATGTGCAACCATGACATTAAATATTCACATATCCTGAGCCATGTCCAGGATACTTCAGCCCATACCATGGAGAGGTGTTTGTAGGCCATTCTATGGGCTATCCATAGGTGCCACTTATTCCTTGGTATGTGCCTTGTAGGCCTAGTTATAGTCAGTTAGGACTATTGGTACACTTAGCCCATGTACCACCTAGGTCAGTTAGGACAATTAGTCCAGTTAGGGCACTTAGCCCTAGGGTTTTGTTATGTTGGCTCTCTCTTGAGCCTCCACTCTCAGTTTTGCAGCAATTCATTACAGCATCTCGTTTTCCTCCTCCTTCCATTTTTGAGCTTCCATTGCTTGCCATAGCCAACAGGCATCATTTCTTAATTGTACAAAATAAAAAACATTATTTATATAGACTTCAAGAGATGTTGCTACAGGAGCCCAAACAAAGCACATATGCATGTTATCATAGCATTGGATGGCGGGTGTACAGCCCTCGAAACAATCCACATGCGAAATTGGATCAACTTCAAAGTTTCTTCACAATGTACAAATGTTGTATTTTCTTCTTCTCAAAGGATTGATATGAGGTCAATATATTCACCCTACGATGGCCCTTCTTAGACCTAGCTTATAATAGTAACTCCCATTGTAGGCCATTCTTTATTAAGGTATTCTGTTTTATTCAATTTTCTGCTGTGTGTTCTATAAAGCTAGGTCTTGAGCTAGAAGTACATAATCAGAATATTTTCCAAAACCTTGGAATCGCAAAGGTTGCAACGACACCATTAAATTGACACACTGAGCAAGGCCACAATAAAATAGAGGCATCTCCTTGAATTGAGCATCTTGCTGCTGCTGCTCCATCAAACTAACAAATTAAGAAAGGCCAAAGCAAAATAGGAGGCAGTCTCAACTTGCTGTCAGATTCTCAGACCCTTTTAATGATCTTAGTAAGTGATAATCACACATGCAAGCAACAGGCTAGTAACAAAACAAGACCCTAATGGTTATGATGGTGCGAATGGCAAATATGAAAGAAGCAATGCTACCCGCATTGTCTCAGAACATGTTTGGCAGGTTTTGAACATAAACATTTCGTAATTTTGATAGGTATTTCACCTAGAAACGCACTTTATCTATACATGTAAAATACATAATATATAAAGTAAGTTGATATTTCTCCATCTTCTCTTCAAAAGACACAACATCTGACCATAATGATGAGGGTGCTATAACCACCCTTGGAGTAGGCCTTAGCTCTAGAGTCAAGGTCATCGGGTCTGGGGATTAGACTGGTTTCTGGGCTCTAGTAGCCTAGCTACTGATATGTAATTCTTTTTCTTACGAACTTATGATCTATGGACCATTTAGATTTCCCATCTATTTTGACTCTTGAGTTTGAATGTGAAATTGCCATTAAAAGAGTTGAAATTTGAAACTTGAATATTGGTTTTATTGTTTAATCATGTGTGTGTGCATTGTGTACTTTGTGAGTGCACGTGCGCACGTCCGACTATGCGCACACGAGCGTGGTCTGTGCATGGGGGGGGGGGAGAGAGAGAGAGAGAGAGAGAGAGAGAGAGAGAGAGAGTTGACATATAATTGACAGACTTTTAATAATTATGATATCCTCAAACCAGTCCCTAGCTCGCATCTGATCTGACTTCTCTGACGAGCTCACTGACACATCTACAGTGTCTAGATCTTGAAATTGAACTTCCTGCTCCATCTGCAACTGAGGTGCAAAACGGAGAAGAACTCAAGGGACCTTACACAATATCTATATATATACAACCACCAATGTATTCAACAGGGATTTTAATGTAGATAACATTGTTTGTAAGGAAGAGGTGGGCCAGGTGCTCAAGAATTGATCTGAACACAAAGGATTTTGCTCATGCCCCTTTCTGAAAGCAGTTTCAGCAGGAAATAGGCTAGAGCAAAGAAATCTCAGCAGTGCTAGAGAACATTGAAGTTGTGAAATCAAGAATTAGAGCATGGAGGATAGTTATGAGACATTCATTTTGCTGGAGGAAGAGAAGTGAAAGAGGACGAGTAGCAAAGGAGGAAAGCTCAATAAGAATTTTAAAAGGTTTTAGCACATATCTATAATGGATATGACCAAAAATGCCGATTAGATATCTATCTTCCCTTTAGCATCCCCCAAAAACATGTTCACAACACATTTAGATAAATTACTGTTGCTTTGAAGAAAGTGGCATGCTTAAGGTCATCTTGAACAGCGTATGGAAAACAATTAGGGGGAGGGATGGTTCCTTGATGCTTAATGCCTGAAAACCCGGTTTTAAGGCGATAGCATAGAAGAGGTATAGACATGAGCAGTGTCAAATCCACCTGTCAATGCATACATGGCTACAGTGTAGTGAGCCAGCGTTTAAACAGAAGACCCAGCAAACAGCATTCTTCTTGGCATACTCTTGAAGGCTAAAAACTCTCAGCATAGAAAGAATGTGAGGAACATTCACTATGGAGAAAAGAGACATTTAGAGCATAGTTGACAAGACAAGCCTGCAAAGCACCACACAGAGGCATCACAAACCTTGAAGATTATCTGAATCCTTTGCAAATTTGCCTCACAGTCCACCCGCTCCCGCTTCTTCTCCTCTCTCTGAGCAGCCAGCAACAAAACAAATTCATATAGGAAACATAAATAGTCTGCAACAAGCCTTACATCCACGTTGATAGATTATGAAAACCCTAACTAATAAGAACCTACTAGATGCAAATCTGTCAGCCATACAGGCAGTACAAATTAAACTAAATTAATATTCACAGTTGTGCTGCTTCTAAGCAGCGAGTGTGCGCCCCTGTGTTAGATGTGGCTTTCCAACCATGAGCAAACTGTCATTCTCATTGTTGCTGGTGGTCATGATGAGGTTAACATCTGAACTTTGTTTTGCTTTGGCTTGATGAGGTTGACTATGTCCCTCAATTATCTGCATGTATATTGTCTACTGTGCCTCTAGATTAAAAGGATGCGGAATTAAGATTCTGCAAATGGCTCTTGAAGAGATTAATGCAGATAGGCTCATACTGTGACTTGCAAAGTGTAACGGAAGACAGCTTACATAGAAATAAGAGACTCCACCAATAGTTTTGCATCTCACAACATGCAAGATGTACTCTTGGCTTACAATCAAAACCAGATTCTTGGAATTCAGGTGTGTGTGCAGGGAATTAGTGTACATTCATGACTCTTATGGCTACATTTCACTTGACATGAAGATAAAGCAATTTTGGGAAAAGCCATGAACAATTGCACATAGAGAATGCAATGTGTTAGCAGAAGTTTCATAATTATAAGAATTATGAGGGAGGCATAAGAGGGCCAGAAACGGAGATGCAGGTGAGAAAAGGAATGAGTCTGTGGTGAAGAGACTGAGCAAGACAGACTCAAGCAAGACGCCAAATCAAGGCAGATAAACAAAGAAGACCTTTCAGAGTCTAATTAGAAGCTTAAAGGGTGCAATCCAGAAAATTGTGCTAAGAATATTAGGAAAGAAGATTAAAACGGCACCCTAAAGATATTCCCAACGGGACCGTTTGTCATGCATTAGGAGGTGTGTACCACTTTGTAAAGAGTCCTAATTTGTGATACAAACTTAGTCATCTGGTTGATGTCCTGCCGCAATTATAGCAGACAACCTATAAACAATCACAATTGATATTTTGGAAAGTTCCAGCAGAAAATATTTTCTTTGACTAATCATGCTAAGCCTAGTAAAAACAGTCGTGGTCAAACAACACTCTGGCACACAGTCAGAATACCTTCTGTAGGACTTGCAGCAGAGCCCGAGCTTGCTCCAAATTGCAACGTACCTAGCAAAGAGGAGTGTCGGACAAAATTCTAGGATGAGGCAGGCTTATAAGCAGAAAAGGAATACAAAAACCAGGCACATTCATTGCTTTTTATACACAGACATTAGAGCACATAATCTATATAAATGTGAAAATGAAATAAGATTTATCTGTGTATACATATACACGTAAGTATCACATGTATTCATGCATACATATCTGTGAGTGGGTGCATGTGAAAGCCTCATTCATACAATAGAGTGATAACGCTTTATGCATCTATCGAGATGAATCCAGGAACATGCCCAAGCTTGTCCACTAGAAACGAAACAAATGTAGCAGATTTAGCCTCATGATGACAGTCACCCACAAGATTTTACAGCATGAATATCATGCATACCAGGCACTAGCTACTATGACACCAGCGCCAACGGGTGCGTATAGACCATGATATAAACATATGCTCACATATACATAAATCCACACAACCACACCGCATGAGCATGCATGCATGTACGTACATACGTACAAATGAATGTATCAATGCAAGTGGGAAATGGAGCCTTTTATGAGAACGTTTCATTCCTGAGGAGCACGAGTATAACAGTGCCTCATGCACTTTGCACATTACCTGGCGTAACTTCTCGAAGGATTGCACATCATTTTCACGTCTCTGCATCTGCTAGGACATATGATTGACAAATTCATTAAATTACATAACAAAGTGGGATGTATAGGCTATAAGGGAACAATAAGTTGATAGGGTGAATTTAACAGTTTAAGTCCAGAATCATGAAAGTCAAATCACACTCACCCTTCGAGTATGAGGTCGGTGTATTTTTTCCCTTGGCCTGAAGACATTAAAGGGGTTTGTGTCATTCACTGGTGGAGGTGGCTACAGACAGAATGATCACCTGTCAGTTTTTGGGCTTAGAAGCGGCAGCTCAAACGTGTACAACCAAGTCACTTAAGTTTCCAAAACAGCTGAATCTTTTGTAAAGTTAACCTGTAAGCAACGAAGGATAGGCTTTTGCCATCTCTCTCTCTGAAAAAGAAGAGCAGACAATTAGTTGAATGAGCATGCTCATGAATTAGGACAAGAGTGCACCTTATTACAAACAAGCTTGAATAAATTCAAGACTCCAGCTTGCCTTGTATTGTAAGGAGGTTCTATCCATGAAAGCACGTTACTAAGAAAAAAATGAAACAACAGCTGAGAATTAATAAGCAAACCTTTGAGTCTTAACATGGAGCACATAGAAAATAGCTACCTTTGCCCTCCAATAGTTATAAGCAGTTGACAGCACTGCGGATCTGTGGGCCTGAGATCGCAAAGCCTATGCCCATGGAAAATACAAATTATTAGGAAATATACAAGAATAAAGCACCCCCTCATGGTGCAATACTTTTTGTTTATAGTTATGATGTCCAGGCCGATTAGCTTTAGCAGTTGTTCCAAAAAACACCCACATAAAGGAATTAAATTCCAATGCAGACTCGTAAAATTAACGATGACCATTAATAAAAGAAAAGAATGCATCACCAAATCATCCAAAAGTAGACAAGGTGTCCTCACAATTTCCGGTAATTTTGTTTGTGCAATAATATTATATTTTCAAGAAAACGATTGAACTTTAGTACCGATATTTGATACAAAACAAGAAAATGATTGAGATTACTAGCAATATTTGATAGAAACAGCAGGAAGCATACATGAAAATAAATCCTCACCTCAATTGCAACCTCCTGTTGGAGAAGTATGGGGATTGGAACACCAAGCAATGTGGGTAGTCCTGCCCGTTCACGAGCTTTGTGATCAAGAAGCTCCATCTTATATAACATCCACTCCAAACTGTAGAAAAGCTTGCAACAAAAGTGTTAATTCCTGAAAGACAAGAACCAAAGCATTTTTTTATCCATCAACACCTCTCTCTCTCTCTCTCTCTCTCTCTCTCTCTCTCTCTCTCTCTCTGTGTAGCTGAGAGCATACCTCGGGAAGGCCACATATGCACCCTGTGTGATTGCCATGAGATTGAGTCGGGCTCTCTCTCTCTCTCTGTGTAGCTGAGAGCATACCTCGGGAAGGCCACATATGCACCCTGTGTGATTGCCATGAGATTGAGTCGGATGAGCATTTCACTTTCGAGATTGTTATCATTGTCTATTCAGAGATTGTTTCGGATCCCTCCCCAGCTTCATCCATGAGATCGTCAGACACAGAGCACTTGTTCAGAACACAAGGAGGGGTCAGAGCACACAGCCTGACTCTACCCAGAGCATGATCACGGAGTTTTTTCCAGCAATATCATACTGACCAGCAGATCATGGGTAGAGGTGAGGCTGAGATCCAGAGCCAGTGGCACAACAGACTCGACAGCGGGTTGAAGCACGGATCGTGCTTGAGGATCTTCCTCCATGTTGGCATGACTGACAGGGTTACAGTGGCAGTTGTCAGACATATGGCCACTGCTAGGAGACCACAGTGGACCACATGCACAGACCACTGTCAGCTCTCTACATCAGTTTCCCGTCATCACAGTTTCATTCATCGCTGGACCTCCCTTGCGCTTCCACGCTGGCCACAGGCCCAGATTTCTCTCATGTATTAGATCTGCTATGATTTAATTTTATTGTGTTGCATTCACTGTGGGTGATGATGCCCGATAAGAGGCTCCACCCTTTCAACTCATTGTATCAGGCTTCTTTCAATCTCATGGACCCTTGGGTCTCTCTCTCTCTCCCCCCCCCAAAAAAAAACAAAACACCTACGAAGAGAGAAATTTAATGAACCCCTTCACAAGCACTTTCACACCACCTTCAAAAGAAGATAAATGCCTTCCAGACAATCCATTTTTCAGTGCCCAAATCGACAAGTGAAAATGCAGAAGGAAAAAGAGAAGAATGTACATACGACAAAGAGATGGAGTGTGTGCATTATAGAGAACATAGAGCTTGGTACAAGATTCAGTCATTTGAAGAAAGCACCGTGTGTTGAATGTCCTATTGTACAAAAGGTAAGATAGAAGGGGGAAGAAGAAGTATAGGGTAGTTGAAGGGGATATGAGATGGTGGAAGCAGGAGCAGAAGAAAGCAAGACAATGGGAGCAGAAGAGGGAGAAAGCAAGAGAAAGATCGACAGATAGATCGACATTTAGACCTGTAATCTACTTTGAATACCGTGCTACCCAAATCATGTCATAAAATGACTGGGATGAGCTTTAGTAGTCCTCCCCTGCTCCTATTTAGCCCTCTCTTGCTCAAGCACCCCCTCGTGCTAGCCCCACTAACTTAGCTTATTCTCCAGGTCTTGAGTTGTGAATGTTGTCCATACTGATGGGGTTGCTCCTACCGATGCTCTCGCTGCCATGCTTTCTCATCTTTTCATGATTAGCTTCCATTTGATGAGATACTTTATGTAAACCGTTCTAAAATCTCTGAAGCCCATTATCCACTTTGGAATATAGA
The DNA here is from genome assembly GCF_047967505.1 of Dipteris shenzhenensis. Classification (NCBI taxonomy): domain Eukaryota; kingdom Viridiplantae; phylum Streptophyta; class Polypodiopsida; order Gleicheniales; family Dipteridaceae; genus Dipteris; species Dipteris shenzhenensis. The sequence goes on along the minus strand of NC_141611.1, from coordinate 3,856,741 downwards.
GATAGGTGGAAGCTCAGAGAAGACTTGCACATTCTCACCCACATGCAGTTTCAGCAGAGAGACATGAAACACACCATGGATTCTGTAAGTGGGAGGTGGCTCTAACCAATATGCTACTACCCCAGCTCTGCGGGAAATATTGAAGGGTTCATAATACCGCTAGGCCAGATTCGTGTTATTATTACCCCTCAAGGAGCCTTGTGGAGCCATAAGTGCACAAAATTCCCTCCTTAAAATACCCAGTACAACCCATGTACATTTGCATACTTCTTTTGCTTGGCCTGCACATCTTGCATGTTCTTCTTGGCAAATTGCAAACGAACATCTATCTGCTTTCAATCATCTTGAGCATACTGACTCTTCACAGCTATGTCTGCCACCCACAAAGGCATTCCAACTTACCTTGCATCCATTCATTGCCATGAATGGGCTCAGCCCAAATTGTAACAAAATTTGATGAGTCCAAGTTGTTCGTAGAGAATTGGATTCGTACCCATTGGGTAAGAAAGCGGATGGTGGTGACAAGCGTTAGTTTTCTCAAAAAGGGATACTGCCTCTTTTTATTTGAGAAGAAAGAAATCGCATACAAGGCCATGCATTTAGGGCTGTGGAGTTTAAAAAATCAACTGCTCTATTAGGAATGGTGGTCTTCGGAGTTCTCTCTTGGCAAGCAAAGGTCGATGAAAATCCCAATATGGGCGGAGCTCCCACATTTTCCCTTCTCCCCCTGTAATCAAGCAACTCATTTATTGGGAACTTAGTAACTCTGGTAGGAGTAGAAAAAGAATGACTCGACTTCTTGAGCTACCGTCTCCTGCACAGTGTCAAGACTTGCCTGCGGAGGGTCCAATAGAAATGGTGAAATATACAAGGCACAACCCCTTGTCTACAAGAACTTGCCTAATTCTTGTTTTATGTGTGGTCTCTCCTCACACGTAGTCAAGAATTGTCCACAGAGAAGGGTAAAAGTAAGGTGGTGAATTAAACTTCTCAATCTACGACTAACAAGATGAAATGGACTATCAGGAATAATAAAGGGCAGTATGTAGCTAGCACAGCTGCACATGGGGAAGAAGAAATTCAAGCAGATGCTATTGAGGAAACTGCAAACACTCACAATGTTGAATTGCAGAAATGAAGATGCATGCATCTTCCAGGGGATTTCCGAAGAGGGAAGCACCATTAGTGTGAAGCAGGGTTGTCCCTTATAACCCACCCTCTTCATGTTTTAGACAACCGAGGTGTCCTCCTCAATTGACACACTAGGAGGCTGAGAGTTCAGCTCTCGCAAAGACATTAGTACCTACTATACGCTGATGATGTTCTAATTCCAGACATAGCAAAGGGAGGGCTCACAAGCACACCTAGCCCCTCTACATGCTTTCTGTGACAACAGAGACATAAAGGTCAATCTTAGTAAGACCAAAGTGATGACCTTCAGCAATAGTGGCATGCACCTACACGCCTTATCATTAAGGATTCAAAAGAAAATGGGTGCTTGGATTCTTTAAGAGTAGAAAGGATTTATAAAAGGCATGCACTTACTAGAAGCTATTATAACATTTGTGAGGGTTGTGAATATGCCAAGGATACTTTATGTCATTGCAGCAGTTGATGCTTTGGGCTGGTTACTCCATCACCAAGTTGGTGTAGGCAATATAAAGGGTATTGAAATCCCTTCTGGAAAGCAATTATAAGTCCAACAATTTGCAGTATAGCACAAATCTAACTCCAAGAATGATGTCAAGGGAATTCTTGAGTTTCTTGACATTTTTTGCAAAGCCTCAGGCTCTGGCTCAGTAATAAACAACTCTGAAATAGGGTATGCTGCACTTAGAGAGAATGAACAGGAAGATTTAAAGTAGCTGGTCTGTCATAATATCCCCAAAGGGACTATCTTCAGACTCTTGGGCATCCCAATGGATTTTGAAGTTTCTGTGGAAGATAGATGGGATTGGTTCCTCAACAGGTCTAAAGAGAAAATTGAAAAGTGGAAAATTTTCCAAGCCAGCCTGGCAGGGACAAGAGTGGTCTTAAACCCCCGCATTTATCCTCTTGCTATATTATATTTTCCTGTTGGTGCCCCTCTAAAATAGGATTAGAAAACTTCTTTAAATTATGCAGATCCTTTCTCTGGGGTAGTAAGAGCACAAACAAGAGAATATCCAAAGTTAGGTGGACCTTTGTACTACAAAGACTCAAAGATGAAGGGGGTCTGAGTGTTGTTGGCATCCAACAAGCTTGCAGCCACCTCTAGATAATAAAGGCTATTTTAAGTCCTGAGATGGACTGCTATCTGCTTCTGCTCCAGAATTCCAAATTAGTCAGACCATTAAGAGCTCCTCAATGGAAGAACTATCCCAGGTTGTCAGCAATATGTAACCCTGAACAATGCACTCAGCTGGGTTGGCTCTGCTCACTTTTTTCCCATCCCAACTCCCTCAAATGGAAGTCTATAGGGTTTTTAAAACAAGGTGGAAAACTTCTGACAGTAAGGTCAAGTGGAAAATAAATTCCATCAGATTTGGAGTAAGATATTCCTGATAAATGTCCACCCTTCCCTCAGATTTTGGTATCAAAAGTGCCCATCCAAAGGCCAAATACAGCCTATGATACATGTGCATAGTAGGTGTATCCAATCGGCGGCAGTGTCCTTGGTTCCTTTCGATCTCAGTGACTCCTTAGATAGGGGGCTGTTAGAAATCTGCAAATGCTGCCACATGGCAGCCATAGAAGCGCCGAGTACGGGGTCCCACAACCCGCCTCCTAGCCACACTGCCTCCTCAGTCATCCAAAAGAGCCGGCTGGGATGATTGAGGAGGGTCTCACCACATATTATATCCAAGTATATTAGAACACCACTTTTTGCTTATGGGATTTCTATCCCCCAAATACCACGTGTCATCTGCACGTATCATGGCCTTTTAGCCCCCTTTTATATTTCCATCAACCAAGGCACCACAGGGGGTTTGGACCACATATACTTCCAACACCCCCCCATGGTCCAAATTCACCACAAGACACATCAGATTGACTCCCCACAAAGGTAACCCAACCACTGGGTTCAAGAGCCAGCACATTAAATCGACCCCACCACACAGGGAACCCATCAGAGGATTCAAGGGCCACCAGCAATCAATGCGACCATTGAAGGGCAGCCAGAAACTCAGAGAAACTGCTGTAGGTCGGCTCGCCACCTTTGCACACAACAGTCACAACAGTCCAGAGCGCGCAGGGTCGCCACTCCCCATGTGCAGCTGCCGCGCTGCCACAAAGTTGCAGCCCTCCACACACAAGTAAACGGCCGTGCTCAGTACACGTGTCAATCACACAGTCCGTAGACCGCCCTGCTCTGATACCACTGTTAGAAATCTGCAGATGCTGCCACATGGCAGCCATAGAAGCACCAAGTATGGGGGTCCCACACCCCGCCTCCTAGCCACACTGCCTCCTCAGTCATCCAAAAGAGCCTACTGGGATGATTGAGGAGGGTCTCACCACATATTATATCCAAGTATATTAGAACACCACTTTTTGCTTATGGGATTTCTATCCCCCAAATACCACGTGTCATCTGCGTGTATCATAAACCTTTTAGCCCCCTTTCATATTTCCATCAATTAAGGCACCACGTGGGGGGTTTGGACCACATATACTTCCAACAGGGGGAAGGGTTGAGGCTTCAGATCAATCATGGACCAAAATACCTTGGTTGCAAATTGGGATTTACATTTCAACACAGCTGCAAGTTGCCCTGTCCCCAATAGAATCAATTCTCAAAATCTCCAAGGTCATAGCATGAATAACATTTCTATAACCAGGATCCATATTCAAAACTACTCTCGTTTTAAATGGAATTTTAGGATTCTAATCCACCAAAGCGACCTTTAGAGTTAATCTCAGCGACTCCTTAGATAGGAGGAAAAATTGAGGCTTCAGATCAATCATGGACCCTAAACAGCGAGATGGCAAAACTACCTTGGTTGTGAATTGGGATTGACATTTCAACACAGCTACAAGTTGCCCAGTCCCCAATAGGACCAATTCTCTAATCTCCAAGGTCAGCATGAATAACATTTCTCTATCCATATTCAAAACTACTCTCATTTTAAATGGGATTTTAGGATTCTAATCCACCAAAGCAACCTTTAGGGTCAAACTATGTAACATGATGCTACAATGTATGCATAAGGCATGCCTACACAAAGTGAGACCAGCACATATATTTTCTTTTTTACACATTTTGTATATCATCGCATCATTATCAGTTAGCGTTGAAGAAGCAGAGCAGCGACTGTCTTATGCCAACACCTCCATAAATCTAATTGCTTTTAGAAACGACAACTCTCATCCTTTACTCAAGAAAAGTAAGAAGAGACTATCTAATCACATTGCAAGTTTGAGGTTCATCTCGGCTCAGAGGATATTTTTATGACAAAATAACCATTGCACATTTCTCCATCAGCAGTTCAAAGTCCCAGCAAGAGCTATGAAGTTCAAGCAGCCTAGAATTATCAAAATTCTAAGGTGTTCACACAATCCCTTTATATACCTTTCAGGAGAGAGTATTTTTCGCTCGTTGTTGAATTGTTGTAACCAATCTTCATCTTCATCATCCAAGTCATACTCGACGAATTCTGCAGCTTCGATTCTTGCTGCACAAACAGCACTGTAAAAAATGATGCCATCCGAATTGCAAAATAGGAGCACCCTGTACATTATAGACACATGTAAAATCCGGTCTTCACTCCAATTTATTTTAAAATCAAGCATCAGGTAAGCTTCAGAGAGCATACATCCCCGACCGCGCACATAAGATGAAGGCTGAGCAAACGTGCGTGTGTAATCTCTCTCATAAGACTCGACCACAATAAACTGAGGTGTGGGAATCTCTCCGACTCTCCTCTTTGTTGCAGGTACCTGCACGTGCACAATTTTTATGTAAACTAGTTTTCCTTTTCTTTTACCTAGGGCTGGAGAACTTTATCAAACACACAAATTCATTTTACTTGATAACAACAATCAAACTATTACTTGAAACAAAAGAAGGAAAACAAAACGCAACGTGGACAAGGCCTAGAGTGAAAAACAACTAATCAAGTTGACGATCTCTCTGGCACACATCTAAATTTTATACCCTGTTCGAGTCAACAATAATTGAAACTTTTTGAATTCAAATAACGGTTTTTACCGGCTCAATGTCAGAATTTCCCACTGTATGTCCATGCAGGATAGTTCGAGATACGGCTGAGACTTCATCACTGTCCAAATCCTTCACAGACTTTACAATGGGAAGCTTTTTGTGGATGTCGAGTGGCCGGGGCCTAAATGGCCTACTCATGTCCTCTCATCACCCTGTAGAACCCCTCCTCAGCAGGGCTTATCCCAAACTGTCTCTGATAATAATAGTCCATGTTCGCCCCAACAGAAGTCCACATTGAAAGTGGTCCTCATTTGATGGCAAAATTTAGCCTTACTCGCGAAGAGCGATACAAAGGTGAAATTTACAACCAAATATCACGTATTTTAACGTTCCGCTGGCTGTTCCGGCTCTCTAGCCGGCAGAATATATTGTACATATCCCGTAAGTGTCAATTCACCATATATTAAACGGTGACAGGCTGACAGCACGACACGTGGGTATTAACGAGCACGCAAAAAGTTCCTTTTCATTCACAGTACTGAAAAACGACATTGTCGTGCTATGTTTACGTCCATTTTCGTCACCATCTATAGAGCCAAATTGCTAACACTTAAGCTGTACACTGGACTTCACACCTCGACGTGAGAAGTGCCTTGCAATGCCGGATAGCAGTCACCCTCTAAGTTGAAAGACGTTTGCAGTTGAAGCTGACGGTATCAACGTAGGATCCAGGTTGCAACACCTGTGTGCACCATTTAAAAAATCCTTGTGCCGAGGGCAACAGCTGAAAAGAATGGCCAACGTCGACATGAGTATCATTCTGCATTAATCTTAATACCCAAAACTCGGATGAACAGTGGCCAAACCCTAATTCGTGCAGAGCTCAAACCTGACAATCCCAGCATACCTTAGTCTATGTCTGCCTCCGGAGAAGAGCTCGCTCGAGCCCCAGTCGACTCCCCTTTGCAAAAGTTTCCCGGATCGCGCAGGGGGGCAGTAAAACCCTAAATGCTAGAGGCAGGACCCTCGAAAGAAGGCCAATTTCGAGGCAGAATGTTGAGGATCTGGGAGGACGGTGAGGAGAAGAAGGCAAGGAAGGTTTGCCCTCTGGTAATTGTCCGAAATTGCACAGCAAACGGGGCGAGACAAAGGGGCAGCAAAATGGGGGTCGGAATCGCACATCGGGCAGCAGGGAATGGGAGGGAGCAAGGATCCGGGGCGAGCAAAGGCTGGGCACAAAAGGTTGAGCTATGGAAGAGGGAGGGTGAGGGAGGGCCTTGCAGGGTTTAGCAGCAGCAACAGGGCAAAGCTTGCATGCAGGCATGCGACGACGAACGCGTACATACGGAGACCGTATATACGGGCGAATACTATGGTTACAAAGTTTTCGCCCAGCCAATTTTAACTTTGGAGATTTCGTGAGAATCTATGGCTTACAAAGCAACACGTGAACCACAACTCGAAAGATTGCGCGCGCACACATACAAACACATGTATGACTCTCTCTGTGTGCAAGTGTGTATGGTTCTCTGTGTGTGTTTACAGTACCAATTGCCTTTAAAAGGGTTCCATCTCGCATATCTCACAAAATCTCTTGTGCAAGGGAGAATACTAAAAAGAATTTAAAGAGTAGCAACAACTCTCACTCGCGGGCAATGCGCTCTCTTGTGAGGGAGTGGAACAACATATTTGCAAGCTCTTACCTATGTTCATATTGCACTAAGAGGCTAGTTGAAGAGTGTGTGTTAACATGTTGAAAGGATTTAGAGTTTATCACTTCAAGGTTGGGGGAGAGAGTGGGGGAGAAATTAGAGGACAAAGCATCCAAACCAGTAAAAGACTTTAAAATTGAGGAATACTCTAATTAGAAGTTTAAAGGTTTAGAGAGTAGTAGATTAGGGAAACTCAGTACGAAGACTTTGTATAAATGGATGCTCAAGTATGTGTGGGTGTGTGGATTTGTATGTGTGAGAGCATATTTTTATACTATGGTCTACACCCACTGTTGGGCGCTGATGACGTCAGTGGGGATGTCATAGTAGCTAGTCCCTGCTATGCACGATGGAGTTTATGGTTTTCAATCTTGTGAGTGACTATCATGAGATTGAAACTGCACTATGTTGTGTTTTTAGAGGATGAGTTTGGGAATGTTCCTGGATTCATCTAGGTATATATGTATATATATGTATGTCCAAGTTGGGGGAGAGAGGGTTTCAAGTGGAATATTAAAGGATAGAGGATATTAAAGCGTTAGACATTTTATGAGTCATGGGATATGAAGATATGAGTTAAGAGATTGTTTATTAAAGTCTAAAAGATTTTGAGAGAACTCTTCTAATAAATATGCTAGCTTATATTAGTGGGGAGGTGAACCCCTCAAAAAAACTCACCATATTACAAAAATGGGCAGGGCCCTCTGCCTGTAGCCTATGCTACACAACAACCTGATTACATCTCTTAGGGATTGAAACTGACATCTAACAAACAGGAACTAGCCAGCAGTTGTTCTATCTGACCATCATGCTCAAATCAATCAACAACGCTTTCAGCTAGCCTAGGATGGCAAACATTGTATGGCCTTGACAACCACCATTATGTAATAAAGAAATATCGACAGAGGAAAGGTCCCGTGATGCATCTCCATCTCACCCCCCAGTTGCTCTGCCTCTTCAATCAGCGCCTCCACTGGTTCATCTTATTATTAGTCTGGACCCCCCACACAGCCATAAATAGGCCAACCTAAGGTATGACCAGTAGGACACTACAATAGAGGGGAGATCCAGTGGATCCTTGATAAAGACATTTCTCCTATTGTGGCCTAGGGCAAACTTTGCCATTAGACCAGCCCTCCTCTCCGCACCTTCGAGCTTCCTCCAAATTCCACAAGTTACTAGACATTACCACATTTGATGACGGACATCTTCAACATTGACCCCGCATAAGGGGCACAGTGGGTGCACCATTAACCATTTGGCTATCTGATAATGAACTAGTACGAGCAATGCAAAGTTTTCCACAATAAGAAAGAGGCTTTACCAGCCTAAAAGCCATCTGAATGTCCCTCAAATGGCCTTTTGTCACCTCGAATGGCCACCCTAGGGTATGGCCAATAGGACCTTCGAGCCTCCTCCAAATTCCACAAGTTACTAGACATTACCACACAGACATCTTCGACATTGACCCCACACAAGGGGCACAGTGGGTGCACCATTAACCATTTGGCTATCTGATAATGAACTAGTACCAGTAATGCAAAGTTTTCCACAACAAGAAAGAGGCTTTACCAGCCTAAAAGCCATCTGAATGTCCCTCAAATGGCCTTTTGTCACCTCGAATGGCCACCCTAGGGTATGGCCAATAGGACACTATAGTAGACGTGAGATCTAGTGGATCCCTAATAAAGGCACTTCTCTAATTGTGGCCTAGGTCAAACCTTGCCATTAAACTAGCCCTCCTCACTGCACCTTCGAGCCTCCTCCAAATTCCACCAGTTACTAGACATGACCACATTAGATGACGGACATCTTGAACATTGACCCACGCAAGGGGCACAATGGGTGCATCATTAACGATTTGGCAAGCCTACCATGAGCCGATAACTAGCAATGCAAAGATTTCCATAACAAGAAACAAGATTTACCAACCTAAAAGCCCTTCCAAATGTCCCTCAAGTGGGCCTTCCACCACCCCAAACTACGCCTCATCTTCCACTTCTGGTTAAGAACACCAAACAAGGATCTTTTTCAACCAACAGGCGATATGTCACTCTCGCAAAAACCTTCCTTAAATTTTTTTTGGCACTAATGCACCACTCGTTCCCTTCTAGTTGAGAGAGACAAGTAGGCCAAGAGGTTGAGACATGTTGGAGCACCGCTAACAGGAGCATCATTTCTCTGTCATTTAGAGATGTTGATCATGTAACACATCCACAGATTTGTAGAAGGCCAATCTCGCATCCCATAGCTATTGGCAAGGAGAGGCACCCTTTCTCTGCAAACTTTGAGCATGGGGCAACAAGTCTAAAAGGGTAAGTGGTTTGTGCTCCACGGTTACAAGCCAACTCCACTATATATATTTGCACTACCTAGCATCCCAACTCTAGCCTTTTTTCCCTTTCCATGTCATTAAATGCATGCACGATTTCCATGCCACCACCACCACCACTACCCTTGCAATCTATCAACTCAAACCTTGAAAATTTTAATGGGAACCACAAATAGATCTTATCATACCACGAGAGTTGGTGCCATGTATCCACCCTCCTACTTTTTCCCTTATCAACAAACCACTCGACAATGACCACCCATGGGGCCTATCATTTGAACATTTGTGGAAGCCATTTACATAGTAGCAATGTGTTCCTCAGCCCACTATGTGAGAGCCATAGTCCACCTCTTAGCTTGGGAGCTTTGAGAGCTTCCCATGGGCTATAATGTTAGCACCATTTGCCAATCTCTTCAACACAAAGGAACCCTCTATGTAGCCTTTCAACCAGCCAGTTCTAGAGTTCCAAATTGTTGTCTTAAGGTGAGGCCCAACCCAAGGGAGGCACCCAAATGCCAGATGATCACCCCCCTCCCAATCCACTTGACCAACAGGTGTGCTACCCACCTAGGTAAAGCCCTTGCATCTAGTTCTAGGGCGAAGGTCTTCATCTAGTTGCATTCTCTAGAAGCCTCACATAATTTTCATAGGGTGTCGAACAAAATGAGAGATGTTCTCCTAATTGTCATCAGACAATCCTACTCAAATCATTGGTAGCAAATATGCTTATAAGAGGGCAACACCACCCCTCTTATGCATTGTCATCAACTCCCCTCTTCACAAGACTTATCAATGGTACTATGCACAGAGCGAAAAGCAAGGGGCGAGTGGGGAGACCTGATGGATAGATCGACACATATCAAACCTACCCACCATCCCTTGTTTAAACACAAAATTGTTGATGCATTGCCAAAAAAAGCACTCACCATTTTAGTAAACTAGAGTCTAAACTAGAGTCCAACCATAGGTGGTCTAAAAGAGAAAAGATGAAATCCCACCGGATCTTGTCATAGGGAGTACATCTCTGGCTGATGGCACAAGCATAGTCTAAAGCTGTTGAAACATTTAGCACATTCTTAAATATGTCCCTATCCTATATGAATCCATTTTGCACTCGATCTATTGTAGCATGCGAATTTCCCTAATTCAAAGAACCACTGCTTTGGTCGACACATTATATGATGTACTCAACATGGTGATCCAACCTCCATAACCGATGCTCAACCTATTTTGATGCTTGGAGAAAAGTTTCATGAGGCCTAAATTGACATCTTCTAATAGATATCCCCTTTTGATCATAGCATTCACAATTGCTACCAACTCATCATTTAGTAGATCCAGAATGCAACACAGTAACTCTACAACATAGAACTTTGCGGTCAGACCATCCGGCTTGGGGGATTTGTCCTTTTCTAGCTCACTCAAGGATTCCCATAATCCTATTTTAGAAAAGGGTATAGCCAACCCTTGTCTTTACACTGTTGTGGCCCTACTACCCACACTATGCAAGACCTCTCACACCTATTCCTACCACATTACTTGAGCCCTCTTGCACCTTTTCCTTCCAAGCATCATCTACTAACAATTGCAATCCCACACGTTCTCCCCAACTCAATTTTGAAGACCTTCACAATGTGCTAGAATTTTGTAACTTTATTACCCACCCTATCCATCACTCTATCAAATATTTCCAATGGACCGCTTGTAAGAAAACCTTCGAGGCATAGGAAGCCAAAGGTGTCTCCTTCTTAACATGACCTGCTCAGCCAGCTTGGATGGCTTCCTTGATGGTAGGAATTTTACCTTCATACATTGCCCATTGAGCCCTACATTATTGATCCCACCCCCCTAGACAACTACATCCCATTTATTAGATGGGTCCAAAATATTAGACCCACAATCTCTCCATGTTCTCTAGAACATAGCACAGTAGAAGCTACATTGCACATATTTTTTGTTTAATTTGAAACGTACATCAAATGAGCTCCTTGTCTCCACCACAAAGGAAAGGCACCACACTACCAAGTGATAAGACAAACCCATGTTCAACACATATTTTCCCCCATTGAGGCATGCATCCACTAGCCCTCGTTCGATGCGAAGAAATGATCCATTCTACCAGCCTAAAAGTCTTCTCTCCTCCTTTTGGTGTTCCAAGAAAGTGTTGAGATATTGAGCTCCACTCGTGATATGCCAGGGTGACCGTTGTGCATTTATGTCACCGACTTGTTAGCTGCAGATGCGGTTGTACACCGCCCATGAATAATAGCTGGATGATAGCTATCTTTATGTACTCTAGTTAGTGGCTCAATTAGTATGCCACCTAGGTTAGCTGAGTTTGGTTTGAGACCCACATATAGGGTTCACCTATTCCTTTTGTACTAAGAGAGTTCTTTTGGCTTTCACAACTAAGAAGAGAAAAACTGTTTTCAGCCTCCACCTTTGTGTGTTTTTCCCCATTGTGTATGTGGGAAAGCTGCAAGTGAGACTCCTTACTTCTCTCCCACTCTCTTCACATGGTATCAAAGCTCGGTTCGTGGTTAGGAGCTCAAGAAAGCAAACCAAGTTTCGTGGTGTCTTGGTAAGAGGATCAGTGTTGCTTTCCTTTTACGAGTTTGGAGCAAATCTCTGCACGTAGCATAGCCGAAAAGTGTAAGAGTGCACTGTCTTAGATTAGGACGCCCTTCGCGGTGTGGCGAGAGGGCAATATATGCTGCGGGGCCATTTCGGGGCCTGTTTTAGTGGCGGAAGTTTTCTACATGCACTCAGAAAAGTGCCTTGTTTTTACTGTGCGACCACTATTCTGTAGGTCGATGAAAAGTTGCCGCAGAAATTGCATCGTATGCCTGTGCGCAGAGATATTGGGAGTGACAGAATCATTCTTATTGCCTGTTGATGCAAAATCGTCACTAGGAAGTGACTGTGTGGTCAAATACCACTTTCGTCAGTTTTGTAGATTTACCCTTGTGAGGCAGAAGTTGTGTTTTTTGTAGTGACAGAATATTTTTGCAGTGTTTTGTAATGGCATCTGAAGCTCTTTCACAGATAGTTACTGAAAAACTTGACAAGAACAACTTCCAAGCATGGAAGTTTAGAATGACGAATTTCCTTAAGGGAAAAGGCTATTGGGAGTTCATTACTGGAGGTGAACAAGAACCAGTTATTCCTAATGTTCCCAATCAACAGGAGTTGCAAGCATTTAAAGGCTTGCATGAGAGAGCCAGAAAAGTTATGTACTGGCTGTCTATCAGTATTTCAGATTCTATGATAGTGCATATTTAGGATGCAAGCACACCGAATGAGGCGTGGGATACTTTGACAAAAATGTATAGCACAAATACGAAAGCCAGAAAAATGTAGCTCAAGCAGGAGTTGCATAATGTGCAGAGAGAAAATATGAGCATCAATGACTACCACATGAAGGGGAAGAAGTTTGCAGATGCACTTGCTTCTATTGGGTCGCTAGTGGAAGATGATGATTTAGTTTCTGTGACCTTGAATGGTATAGGAAAGGATTATGCACAATTCCGGACATCCATTGCCATCCGTGAGAATTTTCCTGATTTTGAGGAGTTCATTGCTCTTCTAATTTCTGAAGAGCAGAGAAATGGTGGTGCATCTTCTTCGAGAGGAACTTCAAAAGAAGCTGTCTTCTACTCAAATGCTGTAAGAGGTAGAGGCAGAGGCAGAGGTAGAGCAAGCCGATTTGGAGGCCGTGGTAGAATATGTAGCAAATTCAAGAAAACCAGTCCTATGGAGGAGGACGTGGTAACTTTAGAGGTAGGGGGAGCCAAAGAGGTCGTGGTGGATTGCAGAGAGGCCAAAATATGCAAACAACAATGTTGAATGCTACTACTATGGTAAAATGGGTCACATGGTTAAAGATTGCTATAAAAAGCAGAATGACATCATGACTGGAAAATTGCAGCAAGGCAATTATGCATCCTCTAGTAGACAGGGTGATGACAGAAATGAGCATCTGTTTATGGTGCAGCACATGACTAATTATGCGACAAGTGTAAAAGAAAGCAATGATGTGTGGTATGTTGACTCAAGTGCATTAAACCACATGACAAGTCATGCAAAATGGATGCAGGACGCAAGAAAAATGGAAAGACCAGTATTTGTGGAGACTGGTGATGATACTGCACATCCTATTGTGCAGATTGGTAAAATTCCTTTGTCTATGCAGGATGGAAAAAATAAATACCTATCTGATGTATTTCATGTCCCGAATATCACCAAGAACCTAGTTTCTGTTGGTTAAATGGTTGAGTAGGGCTTGCAGGTCAGATTTAATCCTCATGGATGCTTTGTTGAGGATATGAAAAATAAGGGTCACTTAATAGCAAAAGGGAAGAAGAAGGACAGGATGTTTACGTTGGATGCGGACATGCCTGGATTGAGTGCAGCAATGTTTGCACATGGGACCAGTGTAGTTGCAGATATTGATATCTGGCATAAACGCATTGGTCATGTTAATGTACAGCGACTAAAATTAATGCAGGCCCAAAATATTGTTGCAGGATTGCCTAAGTTTAAGGTTGCAGAAATGCATAAGGTATGTGAAGGCTGTCAATTTGGAAAACAGGCAAGGAAACCATTTCCTAGACATGTTCAAAAGAGTAAGAGGCCATTGGAATTAATCCACTCTGATGTGTGGACTACTAAAGCTGCATCTATTGGAGGCTATCATTATTTTATCACTTTTATTGATGACTACAGCAGAAAAGTTTGGGTGTATTTTATGAAAGAGAAAAGTGAAGTGTTTGGGCATTTCAAAGCTTTTAAAGCTATGGTTAAAAAAGAAACAGGCCTGCAAATAAAATGCCTAAGGTCAGATGGAGGGGGAGAGTACCTGTCAAATGAGTTTGCTAGGTTCCTGTAGGAGCATGGCATAAAGCAACAATATTCATGCGGTCATACCCCATAGCAAAATGGACTTGCAGAAAGGAAAAATAGGCATATTGGAGAGGTATCTCGTGCCATGCTCAATGAAAAGGACTTGCCATATTATTGTTGGGCTGAAGTAGTTGCTACAGTAGTCTACATAATGAACAACACTCCCACTACAGCAATACATGGCATGACGCTAGAGGAGAGGTATACTGGTAGGAAACCATATATTTCTCATTTGAAAGTTTTTGGTTGCATTGCCTATGTTCATGTGCCAGATGAGTTGAGATCCAAGTTGGATCCAAAAGCTGAGAAGTGCATCTTTATTGGTTATTCTTTACAGCAGAAAGGGCATAGATGCTATAACCCTTCTACTCGTAAGTTTACAATGAGCAAAGATGTTTTTTTTGATGAGATGAGCAGCTGGTATAAACCAGTCAATGTGATTGATGATGTAGGTGCACAAAATGGTAATGCTGCACAGAATTCACAATAGCAATCACAAAATATTAGTGGACCTGTAGTGTCCTCTAGCAGTGGTTCACATACTTTGCCATGGACAGGTAGATTAAGATCAGGAGGATCTCCTCAAAGCAATGCAGATAGTGGTATGCAAGTATCATGAAAAGGAAAAGAGAAAGTAGATCAGCCCATGGTTGATGTGAATGCAGGTCGCTCTTATGTGGATGGTGAATCCAGTGGCTCAGAACAAAGCCTTGATGATGAGTTGGGTATTCCTTCTATTGCTACAGTTGGAGTAAGAAAGACAAGGGATGTTTTGAGAGCACCCGGTAGTGAGCCTATTTTGCGCAGGTCTACCAGAGCTAGGTATCATGTGGAAAGGCTTAAATATGATGGATTTACAGCCATTCACTATGCCTATATGGTCAAAGTGATACATGAACTAGAACCCACTTCTTTTGAGCAAGCCATGGGAAAAGAAAAATGGGAGAAAGCCATGGACGAAGAAATGGATGCCTTGGAAGCAAATGCTACATGGGAATTGGTGCCTTTGACTAAAGACAAGAATGCAATTGGCTGCAAGTGGGTTTATAAGGTGAAGCACAATGCAGATGGTTCTGTGAACAGATACAAGGCAAGATTAGTTGTCAAGGGGTATGCACAGAATGATTATTCAATCGGGTTGCAAGGATGGCAACCGTAAGAGCAGTCATTGCTATGCCTACATCAAAGGGATGGTCTTTACATCAGATGGATGTAAAGAATGCTTTCTTGCATGGTGATTTGCAAGAAGAGCTCTATATGGAGCAGCCACCAGGTTATGTTCATGCTGTTCATCCTGAGTTTGTTTGCAGGTTGAAGAAAGCCTTGTATGGCTTGAAGCAAGCACCTAGAGCATGGTCTTACAAGATAGGACAATATCTTGTCACTATTGGCTTTCAGATTTCCAAGGCAGATTTCTCACTTTATGTGAGAAAAACAGAGAAAGGCATTATGCTGCTTGTCATTTATGTTGATGATTTGATCATCACAGGTGATAGTGATGAAGATATCCTTCATGTGAAAATGCTATTGAAGCAAAAGTTTGAGATGAAGGATTTGGGAGAGCTGCGTTACTTCTTGGGCATTTAGGTGATTAGATCCACAAGTGGGATATGGCTCTTGCAGAGGCAGTATGGATTGAACATGCTGTCCAAATATGGGATGACAGGCTGTAAGCCTATTTCAGTTCCTTTAGAGCAGAATGTGAAGTTGAGTGCAGATGCAAGTGAGCTTTTGGAAGGCCCTACTATGTACAGACACATAGTAGGAAGTTTGATTTATATGACTATTACCAGGCCAGATTTGAGCTATGCTGTTGGGCTGGTAAGTCAGTTTATGCAGTCTCCAAGGAAACCACATTTGGATGCGGCTAGATGCATAGTGAGGTATGTGAAGTCCACATTGCAGTATGGACTATTTTATGAGACTGGGGTTCAGATACAGTTGCATGGATACACTGATGCTTATTGGGCTAGTAGTATTTTTGATAGACGATCTACCACTGGATATGTGTTCTCTTTTGGAGTGCTGCAGTCACCTGGAGCAGCAAGAAACAGCCTACAGTTGCCTTGTCGAGCACAGAGGCTGAGTACAGGGGTGCAACAATGGCTGCATGTGAGGCAGCTTGGTTTCATAAGCTACTTTATGATATGCATCAGTCTACAGATGGGTCAGTTGTCATTTATTGTGACAACATGAGCAGTATACACTTGGCAAATAACCCAGTATATCATGCTAGAACAAAGCACATTGAGGTGCATTATCAGTATGTGCGGGAGAAGGTTCTAGTAGGTCTTATTGATCTAGTTTATGTCAGGACAGAGGATCAGGTAGCTGACATATTCATGAAGGCATTGGGCACAGAGAAGCTGTGCAAGTTCAAAGACCTGCTTGGTGTGCAGGAATTGGGATTGAGCTCGAGGGAGAGTGTTGAGATATCGAGCTCCACTCGTGATATGCCAGGGTGATCGTTGTGCATTTATGTCACCGACTTGTTAGCTGCAGATGCGGTTGGTACACCGCCCATGAATAATAGCTAGATGATAGCTATCTTTATGTACTCTAGTTAGTGGCTCAGTTAGTATGCCACCTAGGTTAGCTGAGTTTGGTTTGAGACCCACATATAGGGTTCACCTATTCCTTCTTTGTACTAAGAGAGTTCTTTTGGCTTTCACAACTAAGAAGAGAAAAACTATTTTCAGCCTCCACCTTTGTGTGTATTCCCCCATTGTGTATGTGAGAAAGCTGCAAGTGAGACTCCTTACTTCTCTCCCACTCTCTTCACAAAAAGCTCACCTAACCCTTCTAGTTTGATATCCATGCAATCTACTAGGCCCCAATCAAGACACTATTCTTCCCACAAATCTTTCTCAACCCCAGACTAGATTCTCCTCTTATGGGACCTATCCCCCCCACACTCAGTCATGACCAACAACCACTACAAGTTTGAATTCAATAACCTCCGATACTTACCTATTGTGAGACCTATTTAAAGCATATACACTTATAACATCGAATCCAAATCCTACTAGAGACACTATAATTATAAGAAGACACCCTTGACCATGTCCAAACTAATCCTTGGAGTTGACAGAGGTTCCTAACCATAACTGGAGTAACCCCTTTTCCCCAAACCACACAATTTACAAAAATTATGCAACCTAGATGGCATAAGGAGAACCAAAACCTATCCCCCTCCAAATATTTGATTTCATACACGAGCAATATGACTTCTAAATTTTCCTCTTGAATATGCACAATACAACCTTACTCTTTCACCCCATCATAGCAACCTCTAAAATTTCAAGAAAGGATCGAGACTCAGACACAAGCATTCTTTCCCCTACCATCCTTTCCCCCAACATATAATTGTGCAATAGCTTTATACACATCAAGTAAGAATTGGAAATGGTTCTCCTTACCCTCGAGAGAGAGTGAGAGAGAGAGAAGAGGGGGGGAAGAGAAGAGAGATAACACATAAGAGAGAGAGAGAGAGACAAACAGAGAGATAGAGAGAGACATAGAGAGAGAGAGAGCAGGGGGGAGAGATAAGAGAGAGTGAGAGAGAGAGAGAGAGACAGAGAGGTAGAGAGAGGGGGGAGAGAGAGAGAGAGAGAGAGAGAGAGAGAGAGAGAGAGAGAGAGAGAGAGAAGAGGGGGGAGAGGAGAGATGAGCGAGAGAGAGGGAGAGAGAGAGAGAGAGAGAGAGAGAGAGAGAGAGAGAGAGAGAAAGAGGGGGGAAGATGAGAGAGAGAGAGAGCTAATCACTCATTACCATGTCTAATCACTCATTAACATGCACTCTAGTTCTCTATTGAGCATGTGAGCCTGGTGACTAGTAATTTTTATGGCACTCATAGTGATCATGCATGCTAAAGCACGGTGGTGGGTGAGAAGTGGCATGGTGGAATCATAGCCAAAACCACGATAGACATGGTTGATGAGACAGCCACCACTATCCAGCAGTAATTCCCACAAAAACAAATCATGAAGCCTAATCACCTCTAATCCCTCATTACCATAATTTACTGCACTCGTATTAATCATGCATGCAAGCTCGGTGGTGGTAACTGGAAGTTGAGTAATTGCGGGCCATTGTGGTGGCTGGTAATTAACTGACAGCCCAGTGGATCTTCTTAGCCGCCACCACAGACATAGAATGATTGAGAGGGTGGATGCTAAGGGTAAAAAATAAGAAAGGAGAGAGGGTAAAACATAAGGAAGGAGAAAGGGGGTAGCAAAGTGAGAACAAGGGGGCAAATCCTACTATTGAGAGAGGCGGGTAGCAAAGTAGGTGCATGAGGTCTTAGAGACTGCTACAGGTTCAAAAAAAGAAGGAGGAGTTGTTGCACTAGAGCAAAAGAGCAAAGGAGGAGGGGAAAACTAAGCAATAGGCTCGAGTAGGAGTACACTACAAATAATCTCATATATAGGGATCCACCATGACATTGATGTAGACTTGGGGTAGATTCAAGGTGGGTGCAGTTGGTGTTAGCATTCTAGCATGGGAGTGCACAATGGAAGCTGTGAGCAAGAAAGCAAGAAAATCCATGAAGAGTATGAGAACTTCAAGTCATTGTGTAGGATAGAAAGAAAAGACAAAGGATAGAGCACATAAGATAATCTTTGGGTATACAAAGATTAAGGTCCTTATATTTCAGTCCATAATAGAGGCCAAGAGTTCCACCCTTTTGGGCTAGGAGCCACACACTTGGTTACGTCCACATCCACACACTTGTTTGCATCTATGGCCACAAAGTACAACAACCATGATCTATGTGAGTCCTTCCATGAGACCCATGTGCCTCTTGTATTTCTAAGGTCCGTGTATTTCAGTCCCATAGTTGATAAGACTCTCTTAGCCTTTCTAATAGAGGCTAAGAGTTCCACCCTTTTGGGCTAGGAGCCACACACTTGGTTACATCCACATCTACACACTTGTTTGCATCTATGGCCACAAAGTACAACAACCATGATCTATGTATTTCAGTCCATAGTTGATAAGACTCTCTTAGCCTTTCTAATAGAGGCCAAGAGTTCCACCCTTTTGGGCTAGGAGCCACACACTTGGTTACATCCACATCCACACACTTGTTTGCATCTATGGCCACAAAATACAACAACCATGATCTATGTGAGTCGTTCCATGAGACCCATGATCTATGTGAGTCCTTCCATGAGACCCATGTGCCTCTTTACAAGGGAACCATGTGTCTTCACTGTCCCTTAACCATTCTAGGGAATGCTATAATAACCATCTGCCTTCACTCACTCTTAAGAATTCTAGGGAGCATTATAATAACCAAGATTCTCAATATGCCCACTCAATGTGAAATTGGGAGAGAGAATTATATTGGCTACATATTGAATCATGCTAACCTAGACTGTAAAAGCTTATGCCTTTATATATTAGGCATGCACAAGGCGGGTATTTTACAAGCATGGTTGTATGATGGCTTACAGAAGACCTCACTTGATGGTAGTGTGGTTACTGCATTACTTTCTTCTTTCTTACCACCACCTTCCCAGGATAGCCCACTTCTCTAAAATTTTTGCAACTCTTCTTCTTTGAATCCTTGATGTAGCATATTGACTCATTATGTCCTTCCTTTTTGCAAAATAGTACTTCAAAGTCATTGTAGCAATGCAAGGCTATGTTTGTGGTAATGGTAGATGCTCCTTTGTCTTCTTTGAACCTCTTGCCTCATCGAATAATGAAGAAATTACATTCTTAAATGAAGGATTGGAAGCATTCCTTAGTATTGTTACCAAAGCTAGATATATTTTTTAGATATGCTTAAGTAATATGGTAGTGGCATCTTCTTTGTCAATTTTTTGCATTAATTGATGATAGTTTCAAGGTAAGCCTATTGTATTGGAGATGAATGCTCCTAGATTGTCACAACTTTTACAATCCAAGCCAAATAAACCAAAAAAGATTTTTGAATTCTTACCACGTGCACCATACAACTTTTCTAACTCATCCCATAGACTTTGAGCTCATCTACATGATGGATGAGGCTCTTATTAAGATATCTACTAAAACGTGAAATCATGAGGTGCAAAATTTTCAAAGGGGAGAGGGCCTAGGAGACCCTTACCTACCATAGAAAAGGACATGTATATAGAGCAATCCAATATGTAATTGAAGCATGAAATATGTGAAGTATATAAGATAGTGTGGAAAGAGATATAAACGTGGGAGAGATAGCTCTCTCCCACGTTTATGGTGACTGGTTAGGAGGCACATGTGTATGCACTCAGGTTACCAAAAATATTAACATAGTATTACAGCCATCTCTGACATGTGGCAATAGGGCACTGGACAATTTCATAGCACTCTAAAATCTTGTGGATTGTAAAATGCCATGTGGAAAAAGAAGTGGACTTGAAACAAGTAGCTGACTGGACTGGACACTAAAGGAAATAGGGGAGAATTGACAAGAACCGGCACCAAAGCCAAAGGCCCACATTAGCCGCTAGGAGTAATGAATAGATGACCCAAAAAAAAGGCAATAAAATTTCTCATAAAAGAGAAGCTAGCCATCAGTAGAAGCAACCAAGAAAGTAGTATGTAATAATGGCGGAGTGACAACTCTGATAGGATCTTGCATACCAAGAAGGGCATGAAGTTGTAGTAAAAAGGCAGGCGATCAAATCACAAGAAGAAAAAGAATTGTATAGTAGATTCACACATGGGACATGGAGTGAGTAGACTAAACATGGTCAGAGTTTTAGCAACGAACTGCATCAGAACATTATAGTCTACAATTTGACAAAAGTAGAGCTAATATCTATAGAGCAGCACATGTGAACCAAATGACCAATAGACCGTATTAACCAGAAGAGTCTGCAAAGTAACTAGAAAAACTTGTAGGAACACATGGAATAGACACGTGGTAAATAATAGTTGATGACACATGGTAGCTTAGCAGCCAGACTGTAGTAAAAAAGACACATGGACAAAATATTCATGGACAAGAGTTGGATGAATAAACCAAAGGATAATATAAGCCTTCCAAAGAAGCATATGTCCATGCAAGAAATGTTCAGAGGGGAGACATCTTAGGAGATCCTAACCTAAAAAAAGACATATGTATAGAAAAATCCCATATGCAACTGAAGCATGAAATATGGCAAGTATATAAGATAGGGTGGAGGGAGACATAAGCATCTAAAAGTGATCACCACCTTTTAAGGTAGGTGTAGAGAGCTCTATCCCAGATTAATGATGACTGATTAAGAGGCACATTTGTGTGCACTTAAGTTACCATAAATATTAATAGATACCACTCATGTCGATTGAGTAAGAATCTTTCATCATCATATACTATAGTAGGATTGATCTTCTTTATTTCCATGACATATGGCCAAAGACTTTTTCTCATAAGATGGTATTTGACATCCACTTGCCATGAGTGAAAGCCTTAACTTGAAAACTTGTCAATGTTTGAGACAAGACAAGATCTTTTCACAATGACTTGTTAATACAAAATCAGTGGCCACCCCAGAATAATCTTTGTGAAGTAACTAAAAAATGATGAATTTTCTAAGAGAGACTTTATATAACTCAGTTGCTCCTTCTTTTTGTTTTGCTTAATGTTGCACCATTCTGTGATTATTTTTTATAAGAGAACTAAAGAATGCTAGTAAAAATCAACAAACTAAAGGAATAGAAAATATAGAAGGATGGATGTTGCTTTGTTGTTGCCTTCTTTGGTGATCCTATGTTGCTACTAGTCATGTCTCTACTTCTTTCTTTTCTTCTACTCCTTTGGTTCCTTTGTTCATTTTGCTAGGCTATTGTATGTTGCTTTGTTTCTTGGCTCTGCTGCTTTGCTTTGTGCTACTTTGTTGCTAGGTTGCTAGCTTTGTTTGTTACATTGTTGCCTTTTAAGTGTTGCTAGCTTTATGCCTTCCATTGTCCATTGCTACTTTGCTCGACTCTACCACTATTTTTTTCACTACTAGGCTACTTGGTTGATTCTTTGCATCAAAGAAACTAGGCACAATGGTGGCAAGAATGGCTGAGTAGTAGAATATCATTCTAAAAGAGGTAGCACAGGCAAATAAAAAATTGGTAATAAAAATTTCACAATCTAGCATGGGACTGCATAGTGGATCTATGTGAACAAGAGAGTAAGAAAAATCTTGAAGAGCATGAAGAGCTTGAATTCAAGTTGTAGGGTAGACAAAAAACATGGAGGTAGACCACACAAGATAGAATTTTGCTATACAAAGATTATGGTTCTTGTCTTTCAGCCCATAGTTTATAAGACTCTCTTAGGACCTTTTAGTAGAGGCCAACAGTTCCAACCTTTTGGGATAGGGGCCACACACTTGGTTAAATCAACATCCACGCACTTTTTTACATCCATGACCATAAAGTCCAATTGCCATGATCCATGTGAGTCTGTCTGTGAGTCTCCATGTGCCTCTTTACATAATAACCGTGTGCCTTCACTCACCCTTAACCATTTAATGTTTAAGGACCATGATTCTCAACATTGAGGAGGGTGAAGCATGGGTTAAGGGGGGCGAAGATGGGTTGGGTGGTCCTCTAGGAGCCAATGGGATATTTCCTCATGAATTCCATGTGCCACTTCAACATGGCATTGCCCCACAAAAAGGAGCACTCGCATCAATCCACATAAATCGAGCACAAATCCCTCCCTAATTCCAAAAGATAAAACACTAATTTGGGGGCCCTTTTGAGACCTTGAGTCTCCCGTAATGCCCAAGGTCAGCTAATAGGTTCAACTCAATCTTTTCTACTAAAATATTCAATGAGGGAGGAAATTTTCTATACTCTCTAGAGGGCCTAAGCTGAATTTGCCTCGACAATGTAGTTCTTTCTTAATACATGCAGGTACTCACTCTCATCTTTTGTTTTGTGTTTCTTACTCGCAAGATGTTCTATGCCAATAGCTAGGTGGAGTGAATTAAAATCCTAACTGTACAATTGAAAATGATCTGTAGTGTACATGTGATAATACACAAGATAGATTCTCATAGAGCCGTATTCTACTTTCAAACCTTTTTGTTGAAGTGGGTCCTATCCTTTTAGGGAATGTTTTTTATAGCAAATGTATCATCTTAATGGATGTCATTATCAAGGGCTTAATATGTTGGTACCATTGACACTATATCCATTAGAATAGGAAATGACATGTACTAAAAGACACTAACTCCATTAAAATAGAAAGTGACACATAATAAAAGACAAGAAACTCATACTACATATTCTATTGCCAACTCAAATTACAGTTTAAATTAGATTACACTCAACATGCTATATAGTATCACAAATCATATGTTCAAAAAGAAGGTCACCACTTTATTCACATTATACTTTTACTTATTACAAAGAAAACCATTTCAGCTAGTCACAACAACTAAACTACTTACAAAACTGGAACTCCACATTTGTAAAAACTACATAGACAAGCTTTTGAGGTCTGATTTCTAATTTCTAGTTTTGAGTTCTAGGTTTTTGAGTTTTGAGTTTCTAGGTTTTCAAGTTTTGAGGTTCGAATTTTGGGTTTTGAGTTCGGTTATGAGTTTGTATGTCAGCTAGTTACAACAACTTAACTAGTTACAAATTGGAACTCCATATTTCTAAAAACTACATAGACAAGCTTTGGAGCATTGATTTCTAATTTCTAGTTTTGAGTTCTAGGTTTTTGAGTTTTGATTTTCTAAGTTCTCAAGTTTTGAGGTTCAGGTTTAGGTTTTGGGTTTTGGGTTCGGTTATGAGTTCATATGTCATGAGTTTCAATAAGAGGGTTTTCAATTTTGGTTTTGATAAGAGGGTCCTAAGGTTCTGGTTTCAAGATTTCGTCTTGAGTTTCCAATTTTAATATTGGTGTGATAGCATACTTTTGACGAAGACCTTCTCTTGAGATTATGTTGGTTGGCATTAATTTGACATAATTTTTCTCTAATAAGTCATTGATAGCAAAAAATCTGCTTCAATTGTCGACAATTGGTAAAAAACCAAGAGAATCACAACTAGTCGAAAACTAAGCTAACTAGCTCCCAGCCGATCGATTGAGCATTGTGATTTCATATTGTCCACATGAGTAGCATGTGTTAAGGTATTGGTTTCCAATTGTCAAGATTTCCTTATAGTAGCCACCTCTTGGGGGAGATATCCTACTCCTTTTATCTCCATGATCTCGTTTGCTATCATCCTTTTAGGATGTGGTTCTAGGTCCCTTGACAATCAATTTTACTAATGCCGACACAGAAGTAGATGAATCTAGTACCGTCCATCAACAACCTTTGCTAAAATGAGTGTTTGATTTTTTTAGAAAACCACATCTATGGGGTTAGAACTTTAAATTGAGAATCATGAATGGAATCCCACTATCGAAATTTGTTTATGGGAAATGCTAGCTCTACAACGATTCCCTATAACTTCATAGTTACATTGTCCTCACATAGGAAGCATCTGAAGTTTGAGAACGAGGCATGTGGAGTAGTGGCAGCTAAGATGATTGCCCACCTGAGTTGGTTGCTGACATTTGAATCCCTTGCCCTTTACTACTTGCTTGTCAATGTAGGCCATAGGTGGATGTACCTCGCACATATGGCAATGTGCCCCACATAGATGGCCATGTGTGGATGTACCCCGCACAAATGGCCGTGTGTGTGAGTGGGGGTGTGAAAAAAAAAATGAGAACAAGGAAAAGGGACTCTCAGTTTGCATGCGTTGAAGATAATGACATAACTTAGTCTCGAAAAATGGCTTCTCCTTTTGCAAAAGGGCAAAAGACTATGCTCAACTCATCTTTCTATTGGATTTTGATAATTTGAGTGCTTCCAACAATCTCTCTTAATAGGTCAACAAGAGCATCAAGAACATTTAAAGTATCCATACTAAGTTGACCGTTCTAATTCAGAACACTCTCACGAAGGAAATACTCAATGTGTAGGCCCCCCTTCATAAAGGAGTTAGGCACGCCACTACTCAAAGTACATAGCCAACCTTTTGGGGTCCAAGTTTTAATTTCTAGATTTTGAGTTTTGGGTCTTTGAATTTTGAGTCTCTAGGCTTTCCAGTATCGAGGTCTAGGTTATGTGTTTTCAGTTCCAACAAGAATATTCCCAAGTTTCAGGTTCCATCAAATAGGTCTTGGCTTTGGAGTTTCGAGATTTGGCAAGACGCTTTTGGATTCTAGGTTAGACTAAGGGGGTTTTGATTTTCAAGGTTATGAGTTCCTATCTTATGGGTTTCAAGATTCCGAGTTCCCAATAAGAGGGTTCCAGGTTCTCATTTTGACAAGAGTGCTCCAAGGCTACGGTTTCAAGATTTTGTCTTCAAGTTCCAAATTTTAATATTGGTGTGACATCTTTTGATGAAGACCTTCTTGCAAGATTATGTTGGTTGAAAATATTGATGAAGACCTTCTCGCAAGATTATGTTGGTTGGCATTACTTTGACATAAGCTTTTCTTTGATCCATCATCCAACTATATTTGCCATTTCACCAACTTCCCTAGTAATTGACGGCCGGAAAGATAATCACAACCAATTGGAAACTAAGTCGATCAGCTCCCAGCCTAATAGTCGATCATCAGCTCCAGCCTAATAGTCGATTGCCAACTATCCTAATAGTCGATTGCCAACTATCCTAGTTTCCTTTGAATAGCCACCTCTGGAGGAGATTCCCTACTTTTATCTCCATGCTCTCATTTTCTCTCATACGATTAGGATGTGGTTTTAGGTCCCTAAAACTAATCAGTTTTAGGAATCCTAGTGCAAAATTGAATGCATTTGTCTCCCACCAAGAGCCTTTGCCAAAATCATTGTTTTTAAACCGCATCTTTGAAGTTTCAACTTCAAAGGGATAATGATTGAAAATCTTGACGGAAGGTTGCTGTTAAATTTTGTGAAAAAAAGCTATGGGGAACACTATCTTTGCAACCATCCCTATAGCTTCATAGTTACATCGTTATCATATAGCCCTTCATTGGAAGAATTTAGAATTGAGAAAGAGGCATGCAAACTAGTGGTAGCTCAGACAATTGGGTGTTTTTTTACTTGAGCTGGTTGCCTGCATTTGAATTCATTGGGATGCCCCTTGCTACCTGCTTGTCAGCAATAATGGGTGGATGTATCCCACATACATAGTATGTGTGTGAATTAAAAATTGAGCACAACGTTAAGGGACTTTTGATTTTCCATGTGTTGAAGACGATTCCATAACTTAGTCTCAAGAAATGGCTTCTCCATTTGCAAAGGGCCAAAGTTTCAAAAAATTATGCTCAACTCACCTTCCCATTGGTTTTTGATGATCTAAGCAGGGTTTTGAGCATTCCAACAATCTCTCATAATAGGTCAACAGAGCATCAAGAACATTTTAAGATTCCATACTAACTTGACCATTCTAAATTAGAACACTGTAAATGAAGGAGATACTCGATGTATAGGCTCCCCTTCTTAAAAGAGTTAGGCATGCCAATTGTTGTCTCTGTGCCAACATGGACTTAGATAGAATAGAATGTATGTAGAGTAGTGGCAAAGCTCCGCTTGTACTTGCATAAGGCTAGAAATAATCCCTCTTAGAAATCCAACTTGCATGTTCTACATGCGAGTTCTACATGCAACTCCTACATGCGAGTTCTACATGCAAGTTCTACATGCGAGTTCTATATGCAACTCCTACATGCAAGTTCTACATGCAACTCCTACATGCAACATGCAACATGCGAGTTCTACATGCAACTCCTACATGCTACTTGCAACTCCTACATGCAACTTCTATATGCAAGTTCTACAAGTAGAGAGAGAATGTCTTACAATTCCTACATGCAGAGAGAGAAGCTCTCCAACTTCTATAAATACCCCATAATGGAATGAAGCCCACAATCTTTGGGGCATTGTGTTGAGTTCTACTTTGGTATTCCAAGCAATTCTCTCAAGTGTCCATGCTTTCTTGCACTCCACGTCCAAAAGCATGTCCTAACCTTGCAACTCCTCCTCCCCTCTCCTCTAACCTTGCAACCCATCCTCTCCCTCTCCTCCTCCCTCCTCCTCCTCCCTCCTCCTCCTCCTCCTCCTCCTCCTCCCTCCTCCTCCTCCTCCTACTCCTCCCTCCTCTCTCTTCTTTCCCCCATGCTCTTACACCTTCTTCCTCTCCCACTCCTATGCTCCCCCTAAACCCTTAGTTCCTCAACCCTTAACCTCCATGATCTACGAGGGAGACAAGTTCTCCACCATGTACTCTACCCTGAACCTTGGATCTTCCTTCTAACCCTGGAACCTCTTCTAAACTCTGGAACCTCCTTCTAAACCCTAGAACCTCCTGCTAAACCCTGAACCTCCCTCTAACCCTTGAACTCCTCCTAAACCCTGCAATCTCCAATGAAGGCAAAAGCCTTCATTACCTCAACCATGATGATACACGTTCCTTTTACACATGCATACACTATGTTTGCTCACCACACTTAAGCCTATGTCTCTCACCGGAATACGACTCGAGGTCCTAAGCTACACATATACTACAAATGATAACCCCTATATATCTGTAGGTGATAAAAAGTCTCAGAACCCTGCATATTGAGAATACCTTGCTCTTCCTGCAGAAGCCATGGGAAAGAGCCAACATTTTGCGCTGTTGTCAGGGGGACTAGCAAACAAACTACTTTGAACATTCACGAACATATCACTCAAGAGCTAGGAGAGCTAAAAATTTTCCAACTCCAGCAAAAAAAGAAAAAAATTCTTAGCTGAAACTCTTCATTACCGGTTTAGGAAAATGCATGTTTTCTAGAAAAACAACACCTTAAGGAATAAATCAGACCATGTGATGGTTGTCAGAGTGTAGAGCTTGAAATTCTGAACATTTCTCCTTTTTACGGAAGCACATTCTGACACAAGCACCAAAAGTTATGGGCAATCAATGATTAAAGGTTCTAAATGCCATAACCCAAAAGAAAAATTAAAACCACCTCCCTAGTCAAACGTGGACAAATTCAAAGCTGCACATTGACAAATTCAAAGGTGCACATGTGTTTGACTAAATCCACAGCTCCCCCTCCTTCCCTATAAAAGAGCACCCATCCCTCTCATACTTTTTCTTTCACATCTTGTCTTCATCCTCTTTCCTATTCCGAGCCCTACGCAAGAAACTTCTCCCTCTCCATCGACCACCACCCTACTCCCATCCTCACACACGGGAAGTTACTTCGAGCCCATCTCACAACGATAACCTAGCCATCCATTGTAGGCCATCTATACAAGATGGGCAATGATCAGATAGTCAAAATATGTGCTATGCTGCATGAAATCATACCAATCATAAGAGAAGTTCATGAAGGCATAGCAGCAGGGCACTTTGCAGGGGAAGCAACATCAAGAAAAATCCTCTTAGCTATTGGTGGCCAACTTTTTGGGCAGATGCTTATGACTATGTCAAAGATGTGTTGTATGCCAAAAAACAATCAAACCCCAACACAAGGATTTCAATCCCCTAACAATAGCTACTGCTTAGCAACCATTTGAAAAATGGGGGATGAATTTTGTGGGATCCATACATCTAGCCGCAAAGGGAATAGAAGCACACTACATCATTGTGGCTAGAGACTACTTCACAAAGTGGCAATCATGTGAGGGAGAGCGTTCAGGTGACCATCTCTTCCTCCCTTTGGATTTCCGTCAAAGTTTTCCGTCTGTCAAGTTTTTTTCCCCCTCCCCCTCCACCACCACCACCACCCCCTCCCCCTGCCCCCTCCTCCATCTCCACCACTCCCCCCCTCTTCCATCTCCACCACCACCCCCCTTCCCCCCCCTCCTCCATCTCTCTCCACCACTTCCCCCCCTCTTCCATCTCCCCCCCCCCCTTTTTCCACCCCTCCCCCTCCACCCCCCTTTTCCCCCCCTCCTCCATCTCCATCTCCACCACCATCACCCCCCCTTCCCTCCTCCACCCCCCCTTTTTTTTCATCTCCTCCACCCACACCCCCCCTCCATCTCCACCACCCCCTCCTCTCCACCCCCTTTCCCCCCCCCTCCTCTCTCTCTCTCTCTCTTTCCACCCCCCTACCCCCCCTTCTCTCTCTCTCTCTCTCTCTCTCTCTCTCTCTCTCTCTCTCTTTTCCCCCTGTCTCTTTCTCTCTCTTCCCCCCCTCTCTCTCTCTCTTCTTCCCTCTCCCTCTTCTCTCTCTCTCTCTCTCTCTCTCTCTCTCTCTCTCTCTCTCTCTCTCTCTCTCTCTCTCTCTTTCTCTCTCTCTCTCTCTCTCTCTCTCTCTCTCTCTCTTCGCCCGCCCCTCCCTCTCTCGCTGATCACTCCTCTCTCTTAAGGCTAATATAAGGGCTTATTAAGCCCTTGTAAAGGCACGATAGGCCACACGCACAATGGCGGCCCTGCTTGCATGATGGCAACGACCTTGCCCCGCCTGCCATGCATGCCTCACCACTGGTGGACCGCTAGAGGCAAAACTACCAAAAATGGCAGTGGCACTTGCCACATAGGCGGTGCCAACCTCGCCCAACCGCAACCTCCTCCTCCCGTGGTGCGACCACTCCTGCATTGTCGCCTCCTGCGTGCCTCCCTGACGCTCGGCCCACTGACAACACAGGCCTACAAAGGCCTATCTCCCCAAGTGCCCCACTATTCGTTTGAGTCATCAATCGGGAGTTCCCCCCCCTCCCACATATCCAAAATCCCACCGTACGCGAACCCCCCATCTCTCAGACGTCGTGCAACGCCCCCCTCCCAAATTTTTTATTTAAAAAATATTTTTTAATTAAAAAAAAACCCCTAACCTAACCTAATCATCTAACTAACTCTAGTTAGGTTAGAGTTAACCTAGGCTAGTTTTAACGTGGGTTAGATTTAACCTAGGCTAGTTAGATTAGCTCTAGGTTAGTTAGTTACAGCTAGGTTATTTTAACTGTGAGTTAGTTAGACTAACTGGATAGTTAGGTTAGTCTGATTGTACTAAAGTTAGTTCAACTAACCGTGGTTAGCTTAGTTAACTATGGTCAATTTAAACGGTAGTTAGGTTAGATTTGACTAACTATTAGACATCTAATTGGATAGTTAGCCAGTTACGTCAACTGAGTTGGGTCAGTTACTACCCCTCAATTAGACTTAAAGCCCATTCACACCAAACCTTAAGACCAAGCCCCCCCCCCCAAAAAAAAAAGCAAAATTTACCCTTACTTCAACACTTCGTATTGTGCCCATTTGGGACCCAAACTGGACCCCGTTTGAACCAAGATTTCACACATGGAAACTCCATGCTACGTTGTATTTTTCCAGCCCATTGCACACCATTTTGGCATCCCTAGCACTCACTCATTTGCGCCCCCATATGGGCCTCGTTTCACACTAATTCGCTCGTATCTTTACGTCGTGACCTTCGATTGACGATCTGTCTGCACCAGCACATTTCCCTACACATGTGGGACAATCTTAGGCACATTATTAACACAATGGTACCTACAACACTAACACCACTCTAACCCTCCAAACAAAACTACATCAACACTTGCACTTGCGGCGGTAGAGACACCCTTTGTAACTCTCGCCCAATCTGCATGAAGCTGCGCTCTGGCCAATGCCTCCGACTCCAATGCTCGCCAAATCTGCATACAACTCCACTGCAACCACTGCCTCTGACAATCCTCTACCCTGGTTCCCCCCCTGAAATTCAAGAAATCCTTTTAACTCCTCCACGCCACAACATGGCTGGACGTCGTCGCGAAACGATGATGGGGATATTGACCTCGATGCAGAGGCTGACAATTTCTTTAATCGCAAAAATAATAACAATCAAGGTAGGCACCCCTTGGGAAAACTGAAACTTCCCAAATATAATGGTAGGGGAGAAACGGCCCATTTCCTCCAGTATTTTGATGCTGCATGCCGAGCAGGTGGAGATTAATCCCATGAAACCAAGGTGGCCTAGTTTCCCATGGCCTTAATTGATAAAGCATACGAATGGTACCTTGACCTTCTAGTGGAAGAGTGAGCCACATGGGACCTGCTTCAAACAGAATTGAAAAGGCGCTTTCAAACGGAGAGGCTACAAGATGATCCCGCTCTCCAACTAAGCAAGATCGAACAAGACCGTCGAGAAGATGTACGCACGTATCTAGGCAAGATGAAAAGATTAATCGCCAAATGTGACCCATGCCCCGATGCAAAGTACCTCACAACCTCGTTCATTGCCGGACTAAGGAAAAAAATCTGGAAGGATATGAAAAAGATTAGTAGCTATGAAACGTTCAGTGCTGCTCATGCGGCAGCCATTGACATCGAGGATGGCATGATCGACTCTAACACCAATAGTGATGATGGCAGATCCAGTGCATGGGATAAGTGCTCTAAAAAAGGTAAATCCAAGTCCACTACCGAAACATCAAATGAGCATCACCTCGAGGCCATGACCATGAAGCTAAAAGATGAAATGATGCAGGCCATGGAACAAAAGCTTCACTTGTCTCAGCCGCCACCTTAGACTTATCCATGGCGAGAAAATATCTGGTGTCCACACTGCATGGCCAATCATAAGCAAATGAGTGCTCGGTCATAAGAGCTAGGATCACTGCACAAGCAAATCCACTGCCAAGGTTGTGGTACCATATCTGTGTCATTGGCGACCATGATGAAAACAGTTGCATCTTTAACATGCGCAACAACCCACCTCGACCTCAACAATACCAAGCGGCATCCATGGCCAATCATACAGCAAATGAGTGCCCGGTCCTAAGAGCCAGGATCACTGCACAAGCAAATCCACTGCCAAGGTTGTGGTGCCATATCTGTGTTGTCAGCGACCATGATGAAAACAATTGCATCTTCAACATGCGCAACAACCCGCCTCGACCTCAACAATACCAAGCGGCATCCATGCCAGTGTATAGGCAACTGGCACTTGTACAAGCACCCCCAACTTCAAGGTTGAATCCTGTTCTTGTTTGGACATAAGTCCCACAATTACTCAAGAATCCGAATCCACGACCATATCCAAGAGCACCAAATCCAGCTCCTTAGGTAGTTCCAATACATCAATTATAAGCCGAGGAAGTAGACTTGCCATTTGAGTATGAAGTAGAGTACCCAGTATACTATGTAGAAGGTGCAGAGGGACTAATACCAGTCTATGCAAATCAAGTACGTCCCAACACATATCGAGCGCCAATCAAGTGCTACGGTTGTGGAGAAAATCACTGGATCACAGAGTGCCCTCATCGTGGTAGCCTCGCTACTTTCCAACCACTCTGTAGAGATTGTGGCATAGGACATGCTTGTATGGATTGTCCCATGAAAAATAAGGTCCCACAACAAACAGAGGTTAAGCCTGACGTCCCAATTGACATCATTGGGGTGGACCATCAAAGTCTGGGTCCGGCAAGTGTAATATCACAACCTGTGAATGTAATTACACGCTAACAGAAAGAGGCCACCAAGGACCCTAACATTCCAATCCAACCAAAGTGACCCCTTAAAAAGAAAGCACAAGTGCCTCCACCTCCGCCAAGCAATGAGCAGCCAAGCTCATCCACCCGAACCTCAAATAAAAGAAGCTCCATACCTAAATGCAGAAGTGGAGAAGGCTCGTTTTCAGGCACTTCAACAATGGGTACAAAAGGAACAAGCTCAATTTGAGGCTGAGAAACAAGCTCAAGGCCCAATCCATGACTTGGCCCCACAAAGTATTGATACTGTACTTGAGCTTCTGTTCCATTAATAGACTCCACAACATAATGTATCGCCACGTCAACTTGAAGGAGCTGCACTCTCTAGCATCCTAAGTTGCCCTATGTCAATTCCCATCGGAATCCTCCTACGGAATTGTCCCAATCTCTGGGAGAGTTTTAAAGGATGTATTGATCTCGCAAATCCCCCTCCACCTATGGACGACATTGAAGATATCCCTGTGCAGATCGGTGAGAGAGATGACATACACAACATTACTATGCCTTTGATCCACAAGGCATATAATGAAGTCCAAGCCATAGTAGATGGTGGAGCAGGTGTAAATGTCTTATCAAAGGAGCTCTATGATGAATGGGGTCTCCCACCAATGCAAAAGGCTAATTACAACATATGCCTTGCCGATGATTCACGGGCTAAATCCTTGGGAATAGTGAATGGTGTGTCAAAAAGGTCGCAGGAGTTCGCTTTTGCCTTCAATTCACAATCTTGGATCTCCCCAAAAAATCCTATCAAATCTTATTGGGACGTCCTTGGTTACGGGAAGCATCAGTCCTCCATGACTGGGGAATTGACTGACAATCTAGAATCATGACACCACAGTCAGGGTGAATGTGGGGACAGGAGCTATAAAACCAATGATGCCTAGAGCGTTGGATGACACATCTTCAATGACAATCTCAAGCAAATCAGCTCCCCTGCAATAGCATGCCATAGCGGGCGATTCATAAAGCAATGTAAATAACTGGATACAAACATTGGCAACCATTGACAACTGCCATTCATTAGACCCCATCTTCTCGCAGCAAATAGATGCTAAGGTGCTACAGGTAGATCCTCCACTCACACATGAAGAACCAATAGATCTAGAGGTGCCATTCTTTATGGCTGACCTCGAGTGGGATAATGAACCTGAAGAAGGTACCCATACCAATGATGACTCAGATTTTCCTTGGGACCTTGAAATTGAGGGCTGAGAATGCTGAAATTGAAGATCAAGTTTATGACAATGACTTAGCCATTCTACATGCCCTAATGGCAGTTGAGCTTCCAAAAATTGAACCTCCAAAGTTGAATAACAGGCAGAAGATCCCGCAAGAAAGCTGAAGGAGGAAATCGCAGAAAAGCCAAGGCCGCACACTTCAATGAATTAGAATGAGTCCAAACAAGAATTGTCGAATTGTATCTTGCAAAGCCAGCTCCCTCAAAATCAAAACCACTGCATCTTGAATGGTCCCCTAAGGGATTGGAAGGAGTATGCACAGCAAATGAGCCCTTACTTGGAAACACCTTACTAGTGGAAAAGTTACCCCATAGTTCCCAACATAAGAAGTTTAGAAAGTATAAGCCACATGTGCATATGAAGATCATCGATCAAGAGAATTCACCCAAAAAAAAAAAATAAAAGAAAAGAAAAAAGGTCTCCAAGAGCCAAACAAATTGGTTATAATACTATGCCACCCCGTACACATGGTACATGTTAGGCTAGTTCAACACCATCAAAGACTGATCTTTAAGAAGTGCTGGAGTACTTCAAGAATTACACAAGTGGCAGTGTCCCCA
Source organism: Dipteris shenzhenensis (assembly GCF_047967505.1). Lineage (NCBI taxonomy): Eukaryota > Viridiplantae > Streptophyta > Polypodiopsida > Gleicheniales > Dipteridaceae > Dipteris > Dipteris shenzhenensis. Next base: position 3,822,423 of record NC_141611.1, on the reverse strand, counting down.
TAGCAATGCCAAGACCACTAAAAGAATTTGAAGTTCAAGCTATGCTGCTAGAAACATTAAATGGAGTCCAATTCAACACAACAATAAACGGGAGCCGACTGAAGCGCTACTACTTCAACATGCAAGCCATCCCTGACAAAAATGAAGATTTGGGGAACCAAGTCTTCCTTAGTTAGGATTAGATTGTATCACAAGCACTCACTTGCATATGTACGTCTTCGCACATATAGGTAGCATCAATCGATTTTAACCTAGGGCTCAGAAGTGATGCCTGAGTTCTAGTTGCCCTATGAAATCCCAGCAAAAAAAAGAAAAGAACAAAAAAAGCATATAGTTAGTCCCTACCTAGCTACTAGGTCACATGCACTCACACGCTTTCACTTAGACATATAGATGATTGCATGAATAATTGTGCCACACACTTTCATTCCACACTCTCAAAGCATGTATAAAAATAAGATCTCTCACAAACACACATAAAGGTCATACCTGCATGCCAACTAATCTAATGATTAATGGTACACCACATGCACATCGATGCAGGTTCAGAAAAAATGCCGCCACTAAAGAGAATGTGCAGAAAGAGCCCACCACCTCAACCACGAGACCCCCTCCAGAGTTCGTTTAGCCATCTACATCCTCTCAACCACAACGACCACAGGCATTTGTGGTCCAGAGCGATAACTCCGAGGAGGATTCAGTGCATGACCAAGAAGAACAAATGCCACCCCAATCACAACCGGCCTACACAACCATTGACGGGGCCCAGTCACTAGAACTTGTTTGGCCACCTACATCGACTTATGCTCTTTCCGAAGAAGCAACATCTTACTTAGAGCAAAGGGGTCTAGGCAGTTTGCATGAGAGCCTAAAATCCTTGGAGGACACTCCTACAATGACCACATACGTCAGGGACTGTCTCCATTCTTACCACTCCAGCAATGCACAGGTTGGCAAGTACGGTACCGTCACTGTACATCAAAGCCCACTCAACATTATCGTCAATAGTACAGTCATTCAAAGGGCTTTCTCACTCCCAACACAAGGTGCCAAATACCCTACACGGCCTGCCGATGCAAAATTTCTCGAAGTACAGCCTCTCCTCGCCAAGGGCACACTTTTCCATAGGGACGGCATATTACTTCGCACCATCCTTAAACCTTGCCTCAAGGAGGCAGCACAATTCCTATCCACAATCTTGGGGGTTAAGTGCGGCAAGAATCGATCTCTTCTACTCCGCACATTTATTTTGCTGAGTAGGAAGCTAAAGCAAGTTGGATCCATAACCTGATTGGCACCATCCCAAGCTCTTTGATGTAATCTTCTTGAAAGAGTACCTACGTGCACCTTTATGTCTTAGAACCCATCCCAAGTTCTATGCAGTTTCATGATGTAAAAAATGGAAAGCCAACATACACACTTTGGATGAAGATCGCACCATTAATTGGCCAATGATCGAACCATACTCTGGTGTAGAATGGAATATCCAAGGCACAATGATCTGAGCACTTCAGTAGCATGAGCAAATAATGCGCAACAACATTGATCGCTTCCTTCGCCTAAGTGCTATCTTCTGCAAAACATTGGAATTCATTCTAGAGGTCCCATGTTACCTCGATACCCATTTGCCTCCACTCAGTTTCAATCCCAATGAACGGGTCGATGCTCAAATTACAAGTCGACTCTATCAAAGAGTGATCTTCTTAGAAGCACACCACATATCTCTGTTCGAACAAATGGTGGGATACAGGCTACCTGGAAACTAAGCAAAAATTGTATGGTGCCAAGGCTTTACAGCAAGATCGACTAGCATGACATAAGTTCCACAACCACTGGACTAAAGTTATGGCAATTCAGCCACGTGCTCGCAATAAGCCATAACCCGAGGATGGGTAATAAAATGGATCCGGGAGTATGTCGGCTTTGTACCAACATGGACTTAGGTAGAACAGAATGTGTGTGTAGAGTAGCGGCAAAGCTCCGCTTGTACTTGCATAAGGCTAGAAATAATCCCTCTTAGAAATCAAACTTGCATGTTCTACATGCAAGTTCTACATGTGAGTTCTACATGCAACTCCTACATGCGAGTTCTACATGCAAGTTCTACATGCGAGTTCTACATGCAACTCCTACATGCGAGTTCTACATGCAAGTTCTACGTGCGAGTTCTACATGCAACTCCTACATACGAGTTCTACATGCAACTCCTACATGCGACTTGCAACTCCTACATGCAACTTCTATATGCAAGTTCTACATGTAGAGAGAGAATGTCTTACAATTCCTACATGTAGAGAGAGAAGCTCTCCAACTTGTATAAATACCCCATAATGGAATGAAGCCCACACTCTTTGGTGCATTGTGTTGAGTTCCACTTTGGTATTCGAAGCAATTGTCTCAAGTGTCCATGCTTCCTTGCACTCCACGTCCAAAAGCATGTCCTAACCTTGCAACTCCTCCTCCCCTCTCCTCCAACCTTGCAACCCATCCTCTCCCTCTCCTCCTCCCTTCTCCTCCTCCCTCCTCCTCCTCCTCCTCCTCCCTCCTTCTCCTCCTCCCTCCTCCTTCTCCTCCTCCTCCTTCCTCCTCTCTCTTCTTTCCCCCATGCTCTTACACCTTCTTCCTCTCCCACTCCTATGCTGCCCCTAAAACCTTAGTTCCTCAACCCTTAACCTCCATGATCTATGAGGGAGATGAGTTCTCTACCATGTACTCTACCCTGAACCTTGGATCCCCCTTCTAACCCTAGAACCTCTTCTAAACTCTGGAACCTCCTTCTAAACCATGGAACCTCCTTCTAAACCCTGAACCTCCTTCTAACCCTTGAACTCCTCCTAAACCCTACAACCTCCATGTATAGGAGATACTTGATGTATAGGCTCCCCTTCTTAAAAGAGTTAGGCATGCCAATACTCGAGTGGATTCCAAAAGAGTAACAAAAGGGGAGCATCACCTCGCACATGTATAATGTTCATGTTGAGTGTGATCGCACCCAAGCAACCCAACGGTATCAAAACCCAAAAAATTTGATGCTCCCTCGATAGCCTATCAAAGCACATTCAATTGGGATAAAACTATCTCAAATTATGAATAGAGGTAAGGTAGTTATTATCACCGAATTTGCTCATAGTCCTGATGAAGTCATAGTTGGTGATACAATTACTAGTGGGTGTATAACATGCTATACTATATCATCATTCTTTGAAATTATATTGGATCTAACATGTAACACAACACGTACTACAATTGAATCTAATGAGACTCATAAACAATGAACTCGATGCAGGGGACTTGCCACTATGACATCCAACAAATATCATGTCAACATGTATGTCTAGACCAGAGTATAAACATATGCTCTCAGACATACAAATATGCAGAGCAGACATACAAATATGCACACCCACACATACTTGAGCATCCATTTATACGAATGTGAAGGGTAGGGGTGACAAAAGATAATAAAAAAGTGGTCCACATTCTCTTCATTCAAGCTACAACTACTCCTTTCGAACGTATTTGTAGCTTCTCATGCTATTAATTAGTGTAGATTGCCTATTAATCATCTTTGTGGAGTTCAACCATCACAAACTTCCCAAATGCTTCACATATGAAACTTTGCTATTTTTAAGCGACTTCCATTTCTCCCTATTGTTTGACACCTCGTGACAACAATGCAAGTATGAAAGCTATTATCATCGATGGCGCTTTGGTAGAAACCACGAAGTAAAGATGGAAGGAACTCCAATTTTGTGGCATTCATCTACCAAGGATGAAAAAGTGCATTCTACTTGTCTGGGGGAACTAATTTGTCATTCAAACCATCATCTTTCTCAATAAAAGCACCCAAAACCTAGATCTAGAATCGACTAATCCTCATTCAAACAATCATCTTACCAATGACCATCATCTCTTTTTACCAAAGTTGTACTAGAAAAAGAGAAGGACTACAAGAAGAGGTAAAAGATTAGCTTCCTGTAACAAGCAGGCAAAAACAAATGCCCATCATCACGAAAATGCAAAACCTTCCTTCACCTTCCCTCTCCTCGCCCCCCCTCCCGTGTTATACCTCTCTCTTGCGTGCCTCTCTCGGATAGCCTCTTCTCTCTCCCCCCTAGACTAGGTTTGGCTAAACTACATTATTAGGTTAGATCAAGTTAGGTTTAGGTCTATTCAATTAATGTGAGTTTATGCAATAATCAAGTATTGCCCTTATAGAAGGTCTACTTCATTAATGTGACTTTATAAAGTGCAATGCGAATTGGTTTTTGACATGGGAATTTTAGATCGAAAAATGAAAAAAAGTTGCCCTTGGTATCATGCTCATCGGAGTTGTATTATAAGTTTTACAAGAAAGTAGACCCCTCTCCTCTCTTTCCCTCTCTCTCTCTCTCTCTCCCTCACCTTATAAAGCTAGTAAGGAGAAGTACAACACACATTCGAAGAGATACCATTTCAAAGATTCAATCCCATGGCTGAGGCTTTAGGTACGGTTTACTCTTCATTTGGGGCTTATTTTAAGTGAATTTAGGAAATCCTTGCATGAATTTAGAGTTCACCGACTGCATTCAGTTCACTATTACAAGAGGTACTCTATTGTCCTTTAGCAATGGTATTTTGGATTCCTTGGCAGCCAATTCTCATTGGCTTTAGAAGAGTACCACTTTCAAAAATGTGGCGAGGAGCAATTTGCTGCATCTTTGAATTCAATGCATGGGGGGGCGCAGTTCCTCAATTGAAGCTTTGCTTCGTACATCAATTGACCTTTTACTTGGGGTCGTGCATGTTGGCTTTTCCTCCTGAGATACAAACAGCATCAACAAAAAAATGGCAAAGCATTCTTCTCAGTTTCCATATAAAGTATTTAAATTTGAAACAGTGGTCTACTTGAATTTGAACGTCTCTTGTGCTGGTATTGTGGCAAACTTGAAGTTCAGTAGACTGGGATGTTGCATTGTTGAGTTTGCACCAGTGTAGATATCAAGAGAGCCTACAACATACATCATATCAATCAAATCAATGTTGCTCAACATACAACCTACCAATCAAATCAATGCTGATTCATGAATGAAAGGCTTTGTACCGGGCAAAAAAAAACCATAACTTACATCATACGATTCAAATGAGCATAGTTCAAAGGCCAACATTTCTCCTAGAAAATTCACGTGCCAAAATATAAGTCCAATCTAAAGCCCAAAACCCCCGCGCACCGACATAGTAACAACACAATCCAGCATTCGAGTAGGCGCCCCCCATTAGGAACAACACAATCCAGCATTCGCCCCCATGAGTTTTATTATGCCCCCAAAGTATGAGTTACGAATTAAGACTGCAGCCATTCGTTTCATACTCTGCTGCGAAAAACCATTCATTTCATACTCTGCCATTCGAGTACTAAGACTAAGACTGTAGCTATTCGTTTCATATTCTGCTGCAAAAAACCATTCTTTTCATACTCTACCATTCTAGCATTAAGACTCTAGTCTTAACGATAGCGTTTTAGAGCCACAACAATAGTCTTCGTGATTCGAATAGCGGATTTTAGAATGCCTTCGCAACACAACTACTCTTTGCAGCGAACAGGCAGAGACATCCACAACAACAACAACAACCTGCTACCACTACAGGCAATTCCACACTTATTACCACAGCCCAGCGCCTGCTACCACTACAGGCAATTCCACACTTATTTGGATATACTGGACACAGCTGCGAACCGCGACTCAGCGACTTGCTCGAACCTGAGAAGTGGCAATCAACACGCGATTATGTATGTCGCCAACAAGACAATGCAAATGTATCCAACGCAGCTAACCTCTACTTCTCATCCTCTCTGTAGCCTTTCTCCACGTTTAGTTCCTCCACAGCTGGCTCCACGTTAGCAAGACATTTGCATCAGCATGAATGCGATTGTCCTGCTCCATCCGCCACCACCTCGATGAGACATTTGCAAGTCTATACCTTAGGATACAAGTTTAATCAGGGAGAATGCCAAGGTTTTTATTCGTCCTGTTGAAGAGGCATCTTACCGTCGACAAGCCTTTTGTAAAAGTGGATGAGGCAGCACGTATGTAAACGTAGGAAATATGAGAGAATACGCAAGCATTAAAAGGAAATGAAATTGACAACAATCCGTACCTCTAAAAATTGTTGAATGGTCGCTACCCTTTCCCTGCGGAATCAACCATTTAAAAAATTCCGAACCATGGTTTTTCGTCGAGTAACGACAAAAACGTTTGACAAGTACTGGTTTCACTATCACGGAGCCCCCAGCGAGGATCGAACTCACGACCTTTCGCTTACGAAGCGAACGCACTACCACTATGCTATGGAGGCAGTTATAAAGAATCTCAGTGTTAAAGTTTTAATATTTCAAGTTTTTTTTATGAAACTTTACTTCCACCGACTAGAATCTGAATCTATTCCTTAATCATTGACTAAAGTCCTCTTCATATTCAGACAAGTACATGTACCCTCCATTACAAATAAACTCTCTTATCCAATAAAGAAGTGAAGAATGTAGCACTATGTAAGGTATAGGAAGAGGTTCTAAAAAGCAAATGCCCGCCAATCCCCCTTTAATTTAAAGTGTCACTTGAAACTTGAGTGAGAGGATTTTCTTCACAATGCTAATGTTAGCACATAAGAGGTCACTCGCATGCACATGATTTTAGTGATATCCTCTCCAGAATCCATCCATGTGACCAAGAAGTGATTCCTCTTTTAGTAATACTTTGTGGTAGAGAGTAATAGCCAATCTAATATCCATTTTCATATTGGCTTTGTTTTACATGAAAATATGTTTCCAACTAGCTACATAACAAAGGGTGGGCTTAGTCTTAGGGAAGCTCAATGAACATGGCATTGTTCATCCTTGTCCATCGAAAGCATAAAATAAAGGTTTCATTAGTTTTCTACTTTTCATACCAAAAAATCCATCCTAATTGAAAAACTAATTGAGAAGCTTAAACACTTCATAAATTTAATGAAAGATATCTCTAACCTATGACATGTTCAATTTTGAACATTTAAAATGCAAGTTTGTTTGTGATTTTTTAACACCATGCAGATATTGATATATAGAAGTAGTGCATAGATTTCAAGATGTGTGCCAATTTAATTTTTCATTGAAAATTTTCAAGCCTAAAAGACTACAAAGAAAACTTTGCATAATTTGTGAGTGAGAAGGACTTAGTATATGTAACATGAAAGGAGGCAAAAGAGTAGTCCTCACCTCTCTTTCACTTGGGATTAAAGTATATCTTTGCCTTTAAAGATAAGACCAAATTGAATGGTCCCTGAAACAAAAAGGTAGCCTCTCCTTAAGCCACGTGGGCATCTTGGAGCCCTTGGATTTTCCTATGATCAAGACTACTTTCCTCCACCTTCCAGTGACCCACGCCATTTGCTCTTCTTCCCAAGGTCGTGTTATCTTGCTTGCTCTGCTTCTATCATAAGAATGTTCTGGATCATTACACTATTGATGGAAAATTTGAACACTCTACAAACAGTCTCGTTGTTTGATGCACATGATTATTTCTTGAAGCTCTAGTTTCATAAGGGCTTGTAGAAGTGATCTTCAACATGAACCCAATACTAAAGCTTTCTAATCAAGGTTGTCCACTAACTTAATGTTTTCACCTAAATGCTCAGACTTTGCAACTTTTATCTCAGTTCTTATTGCAAAATTTAAATCCCTTTCTTTGGGTGAGGGATAAGAGCTCTGAATCTTGACCAATGAACATCATTGTCGCTGATGTATTAAGGGCTACAAAATAAACCAAACTATAGAGGTTAAAGTCAAAATTATGACACTAATGGATAGATATGCAAATTGCTTTCGCACCAATGCAATAGATGTTATTAGAGGTCAAACTTTCAACTTTGTAGTATGCAATCTCTATGGTTCTAGAGAAGTCATTCACTTTGGAAGGATGAAATGGTGGGTACGATTCAAGAATGGGCACTTGGTTGCTGTTCTTCTAAGTTACAACAAGATGATAGACACACAAGGGTTGCTACTCATTTGTGATGAGTTGCAATCGGGTATGCACTTTAGCACAAATGGATCACTTCTACAATAAGTGGGGGTTAAAGGCCACTGTGCCTTAACCACGATTATGTACAATACTCAAACACACACATATATATGGATGACATAGAAGATTAGGGTGTTATGCACCCACCAAAACTTGTGTGTCTCTTTTCAGGCTCTCCCTCTCTCTCACCCTCTTCCTTTCCACTTCTGTTGAGAGCACTCTCAACTAGTATCAGAGCCTGGGTGGTCTATCTGATGCTTGTGGGTAATCTAGCTGAGCCCGTGTGTGTGCTTGGAGCGTGGAGTCTGCTACTGCAGCTCTGTGGGAGGATGGAGCAAGCCTGTGGATGCTTGTTTGAGCTGCCCAGGTGGTATTGGAACCTTGTTTTGCATACAAATGATTTTTGGAAGTCTCTGAGTGGTTTTTTGCAAGCCTACAGGTGGTTTGGGAGTAAAAAGACGTTTTTTGATGATTTTCCTATTCCTTTTGATGAGATTGATGACTTGTAAAAATGACGCCCATGTTTTGAGGCATCCCATGTTCTATTTTCACTAGCAATCATTGCCATGGGGTTGTGATTTTTGGATATACCTTATACAAATCACTCTGGTTGCTTTTTGAGCCATGTGTGCTCATTCATGGTTTCATTGGTTTGCAGTGGATACTTTATAGGCCATTTGGATGCATTGTGATCCTTGTTGGATGCGCTGATAGGCCCAGATTGCCTTGTAGGATGCTTTATTAATGGATGTTTAGCACACAGATGCTATTTTATGCTAAGAGACAACTTTGACATATTGCAGTGGATGCATTTTGTTGGATTCCTGACTTGCTATCTCTGTTGCAACCTTTTTTTTGCCAGTGTGTTGGAAGTTAAGTTTGAAGCAATCATTCGTAGATATGTCATTTTTGGTGGACTCAGGAGGTCTTAAAACTTCTGTGTTGCTCATCATTTGCACTCCAGTGGAGTTTACAAACAGATTGATTTACAAAAACGTTTTTCAATCCGTGTAGCTTGAAAGGATTGATTTGGTGTAGTCAGACGTATGTGATCCCATGCCTACACAATCATTAGGCAGGGATAAATACTATGTGACATTCATTGATGATGCAACTAGGAAAGTATGGGCTTATGCTATAGCTCGAAAGAGCGATGTGTTTCAAGTATTTCAAAAATGGCTGGCTTTGGTTGAAAACCAGTCAGGTAGAATGCTTAAATGCCTACGGACTGACAATGGTGGAGAGTATCTCTCTCATGATTTTCAACATTTTTGTGATACACGTGGGATCAAGAGGGAGCTCACATCCCTTCGTACTCCAAATCAAAATCTAGTTGCAGAACATATGAGCCACACCATTTAGGAAAGGTTGCAATGTATGCTTTCCAATGCAAGTCTTTCTGGTGGTTTTTGGGCTGAGGCAATGAAGACTACAATGCATGTGATCAATAGATCAACTAGTAAGAGCTTGGATGTTGGTATTCTTGAAGAGGCATGGAGTGGCAAGAATCCCTCTTACTCTCATTTGCATAGGGTGTGAGGCATATGCACATGTGCCAAAAGAGCTTCAGAAGAAGCTAGATCCTAAGTCTAGGAAATGCATCTTTTTGGGTTATGGTGAAAGTGGAGAGATGGGCTCTCATCTCTGGGATCCAGAAGCAAAGAAGATCATATGAAGCCATGATGTGGTCCTCAATGAGAAGAAGATGCATAAGACACCCATGAGAGATGTGGAAATGAGAAGAATCACTTTCGAGGATGTGAATCCACCTGCATATGTTGATAGACAACAAGTTGTCCATGCACCAAATGTGCAAGAAATGGTGCCACAAGGTACTCCCATAGGTACACAATCAAGTGGGCATGATGGATCATCTATTAATGGAAATAATGAGCCAAACGAGGCTGATATGCATGCGGGACAGCAAGCTGAAATGCCCTTGAGAAGATCAGCTAGAGTGTCTAGACTGCCTGAGAGATTTGTTCCAGGGGCAGACTATGTGATGCTTACTGATTGTGGGGAGCCTTCTTGCTATAGAGGCTATGATGCGCTAGAATTAGCACAAGTAGTATATGCTATGCAATCAGATATGAGTTCATGCATGAAGAATAATACTTGGGACTTGGTTTCTTTGCCACTTGGAAAGAAAGCATTACCATGTAAATAGGTCTACAAGATGAAGGTAAGAAGTGATGATATGCCCAAGTACAAAGCACATTTGGTTGCTAAAGGGTTCAAGAAAGAGAAGGGTGTGGACTGTGATGAGATCTTCTCTATGGTTGTGAAGATGACCACATTTAGACGTGTACTTGGACTTGTGGCAGTAGATGATATGGAGCTTATGCAAATGGATGTCGACATATTTCTTGCATGAGGATTTGCATGAAAATTTACATGGTACAGATCGAAGGCTTTGAAGAAAAGGGCAAAGAATATTTAGTTTGCAATCTAAAAAAGAGTCTCTATGGCCTTAAGCAAGTATTCTTGGTATGCGCATCACGCGTGTCTCGAGTAGGAAACTCCTTTGGCTTTCACAAAAGGAGTATGTTACAAAAGTATTGTAGTGTTTCAATATGGAGGGGGGGGAGGGCTATAAGTACTCCATTGTATCCATATGTGAAATTGAGTCAGGCAGAGGAGAGGGCCATGATGGCCAAGGTTCCTTATGCATCAGTAGTTGGGAGTCTTATGTATGCTATGATAGCTACTAGACCGAACATTGCATTTGGAGTGGGAGTTGTTAGCTGATATATAGCTAATCCAAGAAAGAGGCATTGGGAGGTAGTTGCATCTGCTTTGGTAGAGGAGAGATGTGTGTACTTGGGTACATAGATTAAGGCTATGCAGGGCATGTGGATAGCAGGAGATCCACTTCTGGCTATGTGTTCACCTTTGTAGGTGGTGCAATGTCATGGATGTCTCATGCACAGAAGTGCATTGCTTTGTATACCATAGAGGTTGAGTATGTTGCAGTAGCCACAAAGGGTTGCAAGGAGGCTATTGGCTTGATCGGCCAGTGGGAGATTCGAGGATTCATAGAGGTGTATCGACATTGCATAGTAATTCCGTGAGTGCTATTCACCTAGCATAGTGATTCCATGAGTGCTATTCAGCTAGCATAGAATCCAATCTTTCATGCAAAGACCAAACACATTGAGTTCACGTACCATTTCATCAGAGAGGTACTTAAGGACAAGCACATAGAGCTTCATACATATGATAACCGTGCAGATATGCTAACAAAGGGTCTACCTAGTCAGCGGGTTGAGTATTGTCATGTATTGATGGGCATTGGATAGTACGCTCACTAGCTACTCTCCCTTAAAGGCACATTGGCCTTTAAGGCACCCACCAAAACTTGTGTGTCTTTGTTTTGGCTCTCCCTCTCTCTCACCCTCTACTGTTCCACTTCCGTTGAGAGTACTCTCATCTTCCCCTTCTCGTTCACACTGGAGGGACAATGGTAAGAAATCAAAGTTATGATAGTATGCCTGTACCAAGAGAAATGACATATGTTCTTAATGTTGGGAAGGGGGAGTACCAAGGCAAGCTTCTTCGGTGCCCAAACTCTCTTGTCCTTCCATCAAAGCTCAAGGAATTTAAAGCTAGTGTAAGCACAAGTTAGAATGCCTTTGATATCTTGTTCCATCCACGTCATGCAACTTGGTCCATTAAGCTAAAAACACCTTTCTCCAAGGGATTTGCTAGACGTGCTGCTATCTGTGTTTGAAGATGGCTAGTAAGAGATTGTCTAATTATGGATGACACATCAAGGGAGGCTCGATTGTTTGAACTATCATGAAATGAGAGTGACTTTAAATGTCAAAAGCCCAATCTATGAATTGGTGACTTGGGTGATGATCTAATACTACGCTCAGACTAATTACTTTTTAAGCATATTGTGTTGTTTGGAGAATGCGCAGGATGACATAAAGATTGCACGGGATGAGATTTTTGGGGTAGTGATGTCCGTGTTGAAATTCAAGTAAGCTCCTTGCTAGTTGTACCATATCTACCCACATTTATAAATGCAATTTAGCTTCTTCATTAGTCCCCCTTGCTTCTCAATGGAATGTGAACAATCCCTTCTTCTTCAATAACTTCACAATACAAATGAACAATAATAAATTTTTTGTTGTACACTACTCAGTAATGAAATAAAGAGGATCCTTCAACATTACAATAAATGATATGCTAATTCTTTTTTACTTGTGACGAGATAATTATTTATCACAATAGAAGTAAACACACTATTCAGCATTTTTGAACTTGTGTAAAGTCTAATTTCAGAATTGGACTAATTAAAAGTCTAAAAAACAATAAATATTATGCTACTACAATATTCCAAAACAACGATTGCTTGAAATAAGTAATACTTGCTCCAATAAACCAAATACATGCTTGGACATTGTAATTACTATGATTAATCAAATAATTACTATAAACAATGCTATATTTAAAGCTATTTTTCAATATAAAACTACTTTGAAATAACCAAATACTTGCTCTTGTTAATCAAATACTTTTAAGTATTCAATTCTATAGAGTAGTTATGTTCCTAAGATACATCAATAGATGATATTCTTTTGGAGAGGTGATGTATATAGACACCTTCTTGGTGTAAAAATAAGTCCTTTAATATAAAAACAAACTCATTAATAATGTTACACATTAACAAGAGCCAAATCAATGATTTTTTATTCCAAAGTTTGTTTAACATGGAAGTTGATATATTTTAGACTATTATCTCTATTCTTCTCAACCTCCGTAGGTTAACATGACACTAACTCCATGGTTTTATTATTTACCTCTACATACATCATATCCACAACTTTTGGCATCTTGGATCTTACATCACTTCCCCATGATCTCATGCATCTAATAGAACAAGTCTTGTCAAACATTTGGCCAAGGGCACATGCTTTTTTCTTATCAACATCACATGTTTTATTGGTGGCTAACTCCTCATTTAAAGTCAATAAAAACAATAATATGGAGTAAGTAGCTTGATCTTTCATTAGTTGACCATTCCCTCGATGTGGCTATGCTTGTCATTTTTCCCAAAGAAGCATGATCACCATTTACGATTTTGTGGCATATGTTCTTCACAATTCTACCTACAAAAAATCTTAAAGTCCACCAAACTACGAATGTTGTCCTTATGTTTGTTTCCCTCTTTCCTTCCATATGCTCTAGTGACTTGTAGGACATATTTTAAGATCCTTACAAAACATAATGCAAATATTTTCCGTATGGTTTTTTGTATATCTTGAGGGCTTGGTAGGATGTCAATTACACCACCTTTTACACAATGGTAAAATTTTCTCTACTTTGATAGAAATTCCATTGTAGGTCTCTTATTTGTTGTCACTTGTGGCTTCCCACACTCAACCTATAACTCCATCCCTTTGATGAGAACTTTAGAAAAACTTTATGTTTTGTATGGTGGATTATTCAAACTTTCACATTCTCGAATATAATTTGAGTCATCTCAAAATAGGAAAATAAAAATTATGACCTTGCAAACTTTCCTACGTACACTTTAGAGGAGAAGTTTCACTTTTGCAATTCCTTGACAATAATTTTGCGTACTTCAACTTCATAGCAATGCTGTGATGGGATCAAACTTGCATCTTTCTAGAAACCTATTTCAAGATAGCATGCATTTCTTTGCCCCATCATATATTTCTACTTCTTGAACTATATTACTTTGTCTAAAGTATTAAAATACCTTGAAAAAGTCTACACGCCTTTAAAAGGTGACATTAGATAATAGAGGATCATATATTGAGATGTCCTAAATAGCATAGGATGTGAAGTGATGTTGATGGCTTATGGCATTTTCAATATCCTTGCATTCTCAAAAAGTCTCTCTACAAAATGCACATGTTTTTTCCTTTGATTAGGGAAAAAAGATTGATCAATCTACATTGTCAACACAAAAAACAAGTCTATTTCCAATAGTTATCCCTCATCCTCAGGAGGATGTAAGTCTAGCATGCATACAAAAACCTTGGCTAGAAGAGAATCTATAAGTGTAGCTTCAAATGCTACATTTGCATCCTCTTCATTATCCAACTTGTTGCCTTCTCTTAATTGAGTTGCCATTTGATTTGCACATAATAGTGGGGTCTTTTGGCCTATTTTCTAGATATAGTTATGGCTATCAGACCATTGGTCCTATTTCAAAATATTCCCCTCTTTTTGTAGTAAATGATGGAGGATTTTCATAGTGTTATCAAGCTTGAACATGTGCTTGGAGACGTTCATCTTGAGGTGCTCCAAGTGCTCATACAAAAATCTTAGCTAGAAGACCATCTGTAAGTGTAGCTTTTCGTCAAATGCTACATTTGCATCCTCTTCATTATCCAACTCATTAGACTCTCTTAATTGAGTCACAATTTGGTTTGCTCATAGCAGTGGAGGTCTTTCGGCCTCTTTCTAGATATAGTTATGGCTATCACACCACTGGCTATCTCAAAATCTTCCCCTCCTTTTGTAATTGATGATGGAGGATTTTCATGGCTTTATCAGGCTTGAACATGTGCTTAGAGAAGTGCATCTTGAGGTGCTCCAAGTGCTGAATGTGCTTGAACATGTTCTTGGAGAAATGCATTTCAAGGTACTCCAAGTGCACACTACTTTGAATATGTGGTAATCCATCTTGTATATACTTCAAAGAGTCCAAGATAGAAAGCATATGTGAAAAAACTATCAAATCTAGCACTTCTTTTAGGAAATGTTTATTATGACTTGTTTGTAACTTAAACTAGAAGTGATCACCTTTTCTATTTCTACAAAATGTTGTCTTGAAGGCCTATTAAGCCTCGTCTATCTCCATGGTTGTGCCAATGTTTCTCATTGACTTGGTACTAGAACTTTGAGCTTGTCAATTTGTCCATGGTGATTAATAAAAAACTCAAGCATTTACCATCCATCATCGATAAGTTTCTCAATCATGAGAATTTTGGCCATTGCCATACTTTGTAAACTCAAAACCATAATCTATAAGAGAAGACTCTATTAACTTATCTATTGTGTCTCTCAACTCCTTCACCTTGGATCTTTTCTCCCCTTGCCTTGAGATAGATTGAGGAAAGATTGAGGTGAAAATGAGGAGGGAGTTGAGAATATATAGGGAAGGGAAATACATAGGTTAAGTGGAGTTATAGGCTTTCTCATTTTTAAAGTCATTTTTCTCCCTTTTGACCTTTTTGGGTTTTAGCTTTTTAGGAAACATTTTTAGGCTTTTTAAAGAAAAGCTATAAGTACCACATCCCTTCACCCCCCATTTTGTTCCACCATGTTCTCTTTACATGCTAACCTATTGCTCATTTTGTAAAATTTTCAAGATGTGGGAGTAGGTGAATTGCCTTTCAACCTTTCATGTACACAATAATGAAAAGAATTCCAGGGGTTGAAAAAAGTGAATGCCCTCCCAATCTCTTACATAGACAAATCTTTCAAAGATTTTTTTTAAATAATAGAACATAATTTTGGCACCTCATACATACACAATACCTTTGGGACTTGCTTTACATCTACAAGACAATATCTAAACAACTAAAACTTTTCTCTTTTACCTCTACAAGATTGTAAAAATAATATTATTGAAATAAGATATATAAATATAATAATAGTTATATAATGTTATTGATACAAAATACGTCACTAACATTTATAGAATTATATTATGTTATTGATATAAAATATGTAAATATATTAAAGATTATATAATATTATTTATACAAAATATTATTTTCTTGAATTGTTTGTAACACTCGTCTGGTAATTATGAGATCTTAATTGTTGATGCTTATGACCGTGAAGCAAAAGATGATTGTAGTGGTAAGTTTCAAAATGTTTCTCAGTGCTAAGAAATAGAGTCATGTGGATGAAAAGGGCTTCAATTTTGATCATATGCTTGGTTGTTTGTCAAAGATCCATGTGAGGATCTTGACATCTTAATTCTCGACATATGGCCATAAGACTATGCAAGTGTTGATGATTTAGAGGCTGACAACCTTTAAAGTAACTTCTCTACATAATATTGATACAACATGCTAGATGGCCAAAAGGATGAAGTTTGCAATGATGATATTAATGGTATGCTAAAGACATTTGTGAAAGACACATGCCTATACAATAATAGCTTTGTGAATTTGTAGTAAATGTGTTTATTGAAATAAAGTATATGAATATAATATTATTGATACTAAATATATTGATAGAAATATAAAAAAATATAATATTATTGATAGAATTATAAAAATATAGATATAATTATTGATATGAAATTCATAAATAGTATATAAGTATATTAATTATATAATATTATTGATACTAAATATATTGCTAGAATTATAAAAAATAATATAATGTTATCAATATGAAATTCATAAATATACTATTGATGTCAAAATTATAAAGTAATTAAAGAAGTAGTAAATCATACAAAATCATTAATACTTTCTCTAGCTTTGGGTGTATTGTTTTAATAATATTACCTAAAATCTAAAACAACTAACAAATAAGAAGAAATAAATATCAATGTAAATGAAAATTATAAATCAAAATAAATTAACTTAATTCAAAAGATATTGTTTAACATATTAGAAGTAAAATATCATTATTATTAAAAGCCACATTAAGACCCAAAACCCTAGATCTTAAACTCTAAACCCTCAACCCTCAACCCTAAACTCCTAAACCCTAAACCCAATAAATCCCAAACCTTAGAAAGCCTACTTGGACACACACACACACACACACACACATGCATGCGCATTGTCTTGCATCTTCAGTTTAGTTGTAGACCTTGCCAGATGAAGGATGGGTTGAAATAGACTTGTAAAAGCTTTTTCTATTCATAACCCTAGCTTTTGAGTTTGCTTTTTCTCCCCTATATCTTCTATAAATTAAGGGCCTTGCCTCATCTCTAGATCATCCTTGGTTTGTTCCTCCCTTTGCTTGTTAGCCTTGCCTCATCAGTCCTCTCTATCAAGCCACTCTATCAACTTTCTCTCTCTAGACATTTCTCTCTCTAGATGCCTTGTCTTTAGATGATTTCTCTCTCTAGATGTCTTCTCTTTAGATGCTTTCTCTCTCTATATAATTTCTCTCTTTCTAGATGAGACCTCTCTCTAGCAGCCAACCTTTAGTCTATAAGGTGCGATGTAGCCCTCTCTCTTAGCTAAATTTAAGGAGGAGGCTTTTCTGTTTTGTATTCCATTATTGACCCTTGATTATTTTTCTCACTCCATTCATTAAGAACTACTTGAATGATGTTTAAATCTTCATGGACCTCCACATAGGTACTTGTCCATACTTCATGGACGTCCACCATAGGTACTTGTTCATGGACCTCCACCATAGATATTGATTAATCTCAATCATGATGTGCACATCATTAGCTTCATTAAGCTATAGTAGGTAAGGTATCAATTGTCCTAATAGAATGCTATCAATTACTCTTGATCACACTATGCACATCATTAGCTTGATTAAGGTATCAACTCCCCTAGTAGGATGTTACTTTCCTTGTCTTATACATTGAATGTATGATGAAATATGCTATTTGCTGGGGGAGTTATATAAGCCTTGCATGGAGAGTCATCAATAAACTTATATTGTCCTTCTAGAATCAAATCCAAACAATTTTAAGATGTTTTGTAAGGGTTTTAACATTGCCTCCACACCAACCTTGTCGTTCCTATTTACTCTCCTCTTCTTATAAGTGCCGCATCCCTATTGAGTCCATATCACAAAGAAAGGGAGGCTCTCCTCTACATGTATTTATAGCTTTGCTACCATCTCA
Organism: Dipteris shenzhenensis; assembly: GCF_047967505.1. Lineage (NCBI taxonomy): Eukaryota > Viridiplantae > Streptophyta > Polypodiopsida > Gleicheniales > Dipteridaceae > Dipteris > Dipteris shenzhenensis. The sequence goes on along the minus strand of NC_141611.1, from coordinate 3,804,567 downwards.
AGGACATTATGCTCCCTTGTAGATGACAAAATATCTACATAAAATATTTCTAGCAAGATCCTTGGAAATTCAATGCACTAGGTTGAATAATAGAGAGGTGTATTTGTGGCTTGAACAAGGAATGACTCAATAGCAAGCCATTTAAGTCCAACATCATAGTCATCCTTGGCTTATCCAAAGATGTTGGATTTGGAGGTAGATTTGGATTAATCATAACATTATTTGTTATTGTTTCCTCCATACGCTTATGTGCATCATGTTACATTTTGGGCTCCATAAAAGGTTCTTGCAATTTTCCCCTTTTTTTGTGATAATTTTTTAGAGAGAGAAAATGTGTTGGAGATAAGTGCACACTAAGTGTACTATTTCCTAGTCTAAGTCTATTTCCTAGTCTAAGTCTAGTCTTGAGTGTGTGCCATGTGGCACTTCTACAATTATCCCATAAACACTCTTGCATTATGTCTTGTACTTTGGCCCATATATTCAATGGGTCACATCATTCTAATCTATCAGTCTAGCTTATGTCTTGTCTACACTCTTCTCAAGGTATTTCTTGTCTTTTAGTCTTGTCATTTCATTTCCATTTCCAGTTTCTAGTTCTAGTTCTTTTTCCATATTCCAACATGGTATCAGAGCTAGATTGATTCCTCTTCTCCCTCTTCTCTCTTCTCAAATCTGCCTCCCCCCCCCTCAGATCTGCCTCTTCTCTCTCCTCTCTCCCCTGCTGCAGATCTGCCCTGCCATGCTCCAGATCTGCGTGACTCTGCTGCATTTTTTTCTTTTCCTGCTCTAAACTTCTGCGCCCACTCCAAAGATCTGCGCCAGATTTGCGCTTCAGATCTGCTCAGCTAAGCCAGATCTGAGCGCCAGATCTGCTGTCACCGACAAATCTGCGCAGCATCCATCTCTGCTATTCCGTACGACCGCCGTACGCTGCCGTACTTCATCCGTCCGTACGTCGTCGTACCTTGTCAGTACTCTGCGCCATCGTCCGTACATCCGTACGACTGTATGGAATCCGTACCTGCACAGGCTGAAGACTTCTTCGACTTCATCTGCACGAAGATCTGCTTTCCTTTTTCATCTCTATCTCTGCCCGGGATTGAGGTACTAAGCTTTGCCTCTTTCAGTTTGCTGAACAGTCTTCTTTTTTTGCTGGTTCCTCCTACTTCGATGGGCTGTCATATGCTATGGCCCTGACAAAGTGGTGAGAGAATCGGCTTCTGGGATCTCTTCCTCTCATTTTTTTTCTGCAATATTGTAAGGGAATAGACACTGTCCTTGCATCCTAGCAAGAGGTAAGACCTTCCCACATGGCATCTTCCTCTCATTCTCTCATATCTATCGACAAATTCAATGGGTCCAACTTTCATACTTGGTAGATCAAAATCAAGTGCCATCTTATGAAAGGTGGCCTTTGGGACATTGTTCACCGTGATGCTCCCGAAGGTCCATCTGAGCAAGTTGTTGCTGCCAAGAACGACAAAGCCTATGCTATCATATTGCTCGGCCTTGGAGATGATTACATTCATCATATCTCCGACATACAGTCTGCTCCTCAAGCATGGATCACTTTGGACACTCTTTTTGGAGCCCGCTCTAAAAACTCTAAGATTGCACTTATGATCTCATTCTTTGATCTACATATGCAGGAAGGAGCTACTATAGCCTCTCATGTCAATTATCTTCACAGTCTTATGGTTCAGCTTGCGTCAGTCAAGTCTCCCATCTCCGAAGATATTGCTATTGCTGTGCTTCTCAAAAGCTTACCTGACTCCTATGCTACTCTTGTCACTACCTTCAAGTATCATAATAATCCTTCTCTTGAGGGTATCATCAATGCTGTCCAAGAGGAAGAAAGAACTCAACAACGCAAGGTAACTGACACTGCATTTTTAGCAAAGAAAGGCAGTTCTAAGGTAAGAAAGCCTTGCACCCATTGTGGCAAGACTAATCATGTGGAGAAGGACTGTTTCAAGGCTCATCCATGCACCATTTGTGGCCGTGATAATCACCGGGAGAGGGACTGCTACTCCAAAACCTCTACATCAGCTCCTGCATCTACCTCAGCCCATGTTGCTGCAACATCTCCATCAGCTGATCCTGCTATTCCTTCCTTACATGATGAAAAGTGGGCTTTCTGATTACTTCTATGTTTTGTCTACCACCTTGACCACCGATGATGTAGGTCAAGGGGTTCTAGTGTCTTGGTCTTTCTATTTGTCTACAGTCAGTCTTCTGTCTATCTAGTCTTGTCTGTCTGTCTATTTGTCTATCAATCTGACTATGTTTTAGATCCATCTTGTCCCTACCCTTGTGGACCCATATGAGGATATCACTTGAGGAGGGGTGTCTCAGGATCTTTTGTCTGTCATGTCTTCTATCTTATCTCTCAGTCTATCAGTCTTTATGTCTGTCCTTTTAGTCTTGTCTTTCTGTCTTACTCCTAGTGTCCACTTAAGGAGGGTGTTGGAGATAAGTGCACACTAAGTGTACTATTTCCTAGTCTAAGTCTATTTCCTAGTCTAAGTCTAGTCTTGAGTGTGTGCCATGTGGCACTTCTACAATTATCCCATAAACACTCTTGCATTATGTCTTGTACTTTGGCCCATATATTCAATGGGTCACATCATTCTAATCTATCAGTCTAGCTTATGTCTTGTCTACACTCTTCTCAAGGTATTTCTTGTCTTTTAGTCTTGTCATTTCATTTCCATTTCCAGTTTCTAGTTCTAGTTCTTTTTCCATATTCCAACAAAATGTAGCATTGAAAGAAAATAGGATACAACGAGAAGCTAACAATTATACACAAGTATGAAGTAAAAAACTAGAAAGAATAAAAGTTTTGATATATCAAAGCTATCCATACCACTAATGGCCCATGTGCTCTCAAGAGAGAGCTTAGAAGGTGATTTGGACATGGACTCCGGAGGACCATGAGCATTAAACATTGGATAAGAGAGGTGACTATTATATGGTATACCATGACCATCGGTTGGATTGAATGACTATATATCCTTCAAAAGGCATACTATTGAGCTGACTATAGATCTCATACAAGTCATCCCATTAGTTGGGGGGCCATTGAGCACCCTCAGACCATTGCTTTCCACCCTCAAACTCCTCTATTACTTAGGGACTAACATTGCCCCTAGAAAACCCCTCCCCCAAAAAAAAAACATTACTTGGGGGCTAATTCCCCCCTAGTCACCCATTATGAAGCTCTATCCCACTAAAATAAATGTTCAAGGTCCACAGAGGCCATCTCATAGCCATCTCGTCTATAGACTAAGATCACTTCTCATGTCTAAAGTAGAGACCCTCCCAATATTCTAGAACCCATCAAGTCTTCTCCTCATATGGGGGCCTTACAACATTGGGGACCCAAAATATTGGTGGGTAACATACATGAGAGGTCAACATTTGAGCTAACTCTAACAACCCCCCTCAATGTCCACCCAAGGATGAACTACTTCGGTTGTCCTAATGTCAAGTTGATGCAGATGGCAAGCTGTTGGTCACTCTCCCAAGAGCCTTGGTAGATATATCTACACAATTGTCCTACATGTGATAATAATTTGACTCCACAACTCCATCCTCATATGGGGGCCTTACAACATTAGGGACCCAAAATATTGGTGGGTAACATACATGAGAGGTCAACATTTGAGCTAGCTCTAACACCCCCCTCAATGTCCACCCAAGGATGAACTACTTTGGTTGTCCTAATGTCAAGTTGATGAAGATGGCTAGCTGTTGGTCACTCTCCCAAGAGCCTTGGCAAATATATCTACACAATTGTCCTACATGTGATAATAATCTGACTCCCCAACTCCATCCTTGGTGAACTCCCACAAAATAATGATACTTGATTTTCATGTGTCTTGTATAGCCATGGAACTGAAGGTTCTTAGCTATGACCATGCAACTTTGATTGTTGCAATGCAGTATCATCACTTTGCTAACTAAAACTCCCATGTCTCATAATCCTTCTTAGCCAAACTACTTCAAAACAAGCAACAAAGTATGCTCCCTTGTACTTAGCTTCTATCAAAGACAATGCCGCTATTGGTGTTTCTTTATTGATCTAAGAGAACACTCCTAATCCAAATGAGAATAAAATCTACAAATTGATTTCCTAGATCACCATCTCTTACCAATCTAAGTTGTAGTACTACCACACTAAGGTTTTGGCTTGATGTGTAGGTAATGTCATAATCCATTATACCCCCCTCAAGGACTTAAGCACGTGCATTTTGCTTCCTACTGATTGAGGAAATCAATTGCATAGATGGTATCCGTCCTAGTGTTGCATAGAAAAATGAGACTCCCCCCATAAGCTTCTTATATTAGATGATGTCAACGTGCGGTGACGTATCCTTCTATGAAAGCTTTGCATTTAGCTCCATAAAAAAGACCATTTCCCTACACTCGGTCAATCTAGTTCATGATCTCCTGAGCATACCTCTTCTAAGAGATGATAATATTACCTAGCTCTTGTCAAACCTCAATGCTTAAGAGAAAATGTGTGTCCCAAATTTCTCATCTCAAACTTCAAACTTAGCAACTCCCTTGTCTGCTAAACATTTGTTCATGATCTCTTGTGATGTTTAGGTTATTTACATAAACAAAAACCATGACATACTTGCCATCTTGCTAAAAAACATACACCTTAGCACTAAACACACGTTTTTAGAGACTAATAGCTTTGAAAAAGCCATCAAGTCATTCACATAATGAAAACCAATACATCCTTGCCATCATGCTCAGGAACATATGGTTTAGCACCAAAACCACTTCTTAAGAAACTAGTAGCTTTGAAAAAACCACCTGTCTATTAGTATCATGCCTTTTGGGCCTATTTTAGGGGTACCTCAAAACCTAGTGGCTAAGACACATATACCTCTTCCTTGAGGTGTCTATTCAAGAGCAGTGATTTCACATCCATCTAAAGGACTAACTATTTTTTATGACTAGCTAAGTACTACCCCAATACTTGTCATTCTTTCTATAGGTGCAAATGTGTCCTCAACCTATGAGTAGCCTTGTGTAACAAGTTGAGTGTTGTATTTTTCCAATGATTCACTGGTACTTGGCTTCTATACCAACTTGGTTCAAAGGCCAATAAACCAAGTCCTAAGTTTGGGTTTTGATGATTTTGTTGTACTTAGCTTGCATGGTGTCTTTCCATTCAAATTTTCTCTAGCCTCACTTGTATGCTACTTAATCTTAACAATCTCATCCATCAAGGCAGACCAAGTTGAAAGTGACATACCTTGTGGAGCCAAGGTTGTGTGTAGAGTTGGTGGAGTCTCCTCCTTAAGTTGTTGAATCTTTGTTTTGGGTATGTGTGCAAGGTGAGTTTCTCTTATAGATGATGATTAAGTGGATGGGGATGTATTCTCCTTTGCTATCTGTGATTGCTCATGAAACCACATCTAGTTAAACATGACCTTCTTTGCCTCTAGATTGTATAGCTTGTATGCCTTTGATTCCTAGCTATATTTAAGAAATATGAAATTTTTGCCATCTAAATCTACTTTATTTTTGGAGCTATCTAGAATATTTACATAACGCTCAAATACAAATGTCTATAATGAGAAGCTGAACCATCCTTATCTAAGTAAGCCTCCAAAGGTGTCTTATCCATTAGGACCTTTGTGTAGCTCTAGTAGAGGATGTAGACTATAGTGCTAACCACTCAGCCCAAAAAGACTAAGGCAATTCTTTCCCTTGAATTATGCATACACCACACCATATCGATGATAGTAAAATTGTGCCATTCTACAACACCGAAATCACCTCCTCTCTCTACCTTAAACTTTTTCACTTTCATCCCACTTTCATAGAAAAGTGCAAATCCATGTGGTATACAATTTTCATCTTTAAAATAAACACTCAATTAGTATTACTAGGAGCTACGACCTTTTTTTTTGGTTTTGGCTTTCCATTTTTCATTAACATATTTGTCTATTCTATAGGATAAGGTATTGTGTATGGAAACTAGAGCTAAAAAGGTCTTTAAATCTTATTGTATGATCATCTATGGATTTTAATTTCATTCTTTTATAGATTTATTAGAATAAGATTTTGAGTTTTATTAGCTTGGTGTGTGCATAAGGAGTGCAACCAAAGATTACTACACACACACACACACACACACACACACACACACACACACACACACACACACACACACACACACACACACACACACACACACACACACACACACACACACACACACACACACACACATACACACATATGCACACATGCACGCATGCACACACATTTACCTTATGGTGAGATAACATAACAATTTTGCTTTGTTTTTTTGTATATGGTTTGTAATAGGAATTACACTTACTACAAGATTGAAAGAAATATGGAGAATTAGAAGAAGAAGAATGTATTGGAGGCCATTGTATATATTTTCTTATAGACAACAATATGCATTTAAAACCCATAAAATCAAGACATTATGCCTTTCTTTGAATCTAGTGAGTTGGAGATCACAAATTTTCCTCCATTTAATTTGTTTGAAATTATCATTAAATTTGGCATAAAGTAGATTTTTAATTTAGTCTACATACAATATTTTTCTAACATATTTTGAAGATAGATAACAAGATTTATGTCTTTTGAAAAGCTGCCAAATTAGGAGGAGGTTTGATGGAGACTGATGATGGAGACGAAGGCTCTCTAATAAGAACTTTTCAGATTTCTCCTCTTTGTTTGGATTACAAAGCCTTGGCTCTACCTCAAACACCCTTTGATTGGCACATCAATGACTTGACCAATGACAAGGACTTTCCTATCCTTCATGGATAAAAATTGACATTACCTCCTTCTGTTGGACAAAAGCTAGCAGAGGATAACAAAGTGCTCCCTGTAGAGGATCTTTGATATTCCCGCTGCCTTTTCATAGAAATGGAATCCCCACTGCAGGAATCTGCGAGAGAAGAGGCAGAAGATCACGTCCATCTTACACGATGGCTGCACAGGAGGTTAGAGGCAAGTTTTTCTCCCTTCTGCACGAGCGAATACTCATCACTTTTCCTTCACCCATGAGCTTGGAGGCCCCTATGTAGACTCAAAACCTTGATCCCCATGAGCTGGCCTAGGTGTAGGCCCAAGAGGTGATGATAAAAGTAAAAAAGGAAGTGGAGGAGTTGCATGCAATGAAAGTAAAGAAGGAGGTAGAATCACTGAAAGTTAAGAAGGAGGTAGAGCAACTACTAGACCAACTCCCATGTTGCTTGATGAAGGAGTCAAAGCAAGAACTAGCCCTGTCGACCACTCTCACCAAGGAAGAAGACCTATGGATTCACCTAGAAGAGATAGTGGAGATAAGGAAGGCGATAAAGGCGATTCTAAAGCTTTGGCCATGTTGGAAAACTGAAAGGAAAGCATGGAGTGAACACAAACTGAGAATTCTTGCTTATGGAATGAAGAAAGGTGAGGTCCTTAAGTAGGCACCTCTTACAAGATCATTGACATCATTGATGACCTCTGAGCTCCACAATCATCTCCTCAATCTGCTCCTAGATCTATCAATCATCCTATGTGGCTTCTACCACCACCTAACAGTGCTTATGGGCACCTAACTGTGCCTCTAGCACACACACATAGGAACCAAGATGTGCCTGGGGCATACACCTTGAGATATCCCATCATACCCCCCCTCAAGGGAATGCCTCAGGCTATGTCAAGGATACATCTAGTCTCATAGTTTCTCATGCCATCTCATGGTGGTCAAGGATAAATCTATGGCTAGGTTCTCATGCTAGCAAGGGGTTCCCAAGGGAGTGAAGTAAACAAAAGGGATACAAAAGACCTTCCAATGGTTATCTCCGCTGCATGTACATGCACACAATGTCTGCAGGAGGTACCATGGAGCAAAAACACATACACATGGCCTACATCATATGGTGACCAGAGGTGTTTACAAAACACACAATAGTTTATTTCATTCATTTTGGAGGACTATCCAGGTTGAGTACCTTGACTCAACGAAAAGAGAGATCTGGAGCATACATGGAGATGATTCAAAAAGCATAATCTTCATAGGATGCATCATCTTGTGGAGGCACATCAACTGAAAGTAGATTGGTAGTTTCTGACTTTGAAGTTGCTTCCTTTTTGGCTCTACAAAACTTTTCATGGTGATTGTTTTTGCCACAGTGTTTGCATGGATTGATCTTGAAGCAGTCTCTTGAGAGGTGATTAGTCTTCCCACAATGATTGCAAGGTGAAAACTTGCCCTTCTAGATTTTTATGGCATAGGCTTTCTCCTCTCTAGTAGGATCTCTTGCCGGGCATGTTAGAGCTAAGGATTCTCCAGCATTGGAGGCTATTGAAGCTGGTTTGACAAGCCCCAAGAGGTTTTCCCTCATCAATGTAAACTTAACCTTCATCTGCCATGTGTGAAAGCCCTTGCCATTGAACTTATCCATATTCAAGATGATAGCCATGAGAGGGTCTAACCCAAGAATTGGGCAGTGTCTTCTCTCTTACAAGGCTAGAAAAACAACTGAAAAGCTTGAAAGTATAATCATTTAATGTAGCAAAGACTTGTGACCAAATTTCATACTACAAATCAATGATGCTTTCACTTACATGCTTCACAGAGGTGGCTAAATGAAAGCTTTCCAAGCAAATCCAGGTATAGCAACTTAAAAGAAAGTTGTAGCCATAATTGTATTGATGCTTTTCAAAACTTTAAAACCTCAAAAATGCTAAAGTAGCATCTAATGTAGCATCACACTCACAACCTTGTCAAAACTATCCAAAAAAAGAGGCCTGAACTTGGAGGGCTTGTATCTCACTCTTTAAAGCAAAGAAAAAAGGGCTTTCTAAAGCAAAAGAAAGCTCATATACCAGAGAAGAACTAGCACAGAGGTTGGGCGAAATGGTGCACTGTTTTGCTCGGGGGAGTTGTTGTAGTCTGAACCTATGTTTTGACGTTTTCTCCTTAGTTACTAAACCAAATGGGCTGTAAAGTGACTCAAAATGTTTGTCTTGAGGTTGCCCATCTACTCCTAGGAGGGCTCGAGCAATGGTGCAGCAGGTAGGGAGTATTTTGCAACAAAAGAATGATGAAAAAATGTGTTGTTTGGAGAATGGTAGCTAGCAGAGACGTTTTTTTTTTCAATTGCTTATAGGTGGAAGTTCGCCCAAACGAGGGGTATCTCCAGTAGGAAGGGCTTGGAGAATGGCAGAGAACTAAGGGAGAACAAGCTTTAGCAAGATTGGGAAGAAAGGGAAGAAATGGTGAAGATGAAGAAGAAGAAGATGGAGAAGAAGAAGATGATGTGGCACAAATGGCTCAAGGAGGATCAAAGGGCTCTGATACCATGTTGGAAAACTGAAAGGAAAGCATGGAGTGAACACAAACTGAGAATTCTTGCTTATGGAATGAAGAAAGGTGAGGTCCTTAAGTAGGCACCTCTTACATGATCATTGACATCACTGATGACCTCTGAGCTCCACAATCATCTCCTCAATTTTCTCCTAGATTCTCTCAATCATCCTATGTGGCTTCTACCACCACCTAATAGTGCTTATGGGCACCTAACTGTGCCTCTAGCACACACAAATAGAAACCAAGGTGTACCTGGGGCATACACCTTGAGATATCCCATCAGGCCAAACTTGCAAAACCATACGCCGTTGCACTAGGATGATGACAAGAGCAAGAGAGAATCTAGGAGGAACACATGGTGTTCTAGGAGAGAGCAACTTTCATAGATGAGAGCCTCTTATCAAACTCAATTGAGTACCCAAGCTCTAATTGGGCACTTGCCTGGAGATAGACCCCCTTTTGCTATTATTGAGAGTTGGGTAAGAATGAACTAGGTGATGAGATGGCTTTTGGTAACTAATGTAAGATTCCTTAGAAAGGGATTCTTTGTCTTCCTCTTTAAGAAACCTGGCATGGTTGCTAGTGCCTTGCAGTATGGTCTTTGGACTATCAAACATCAACCTTTGTATCTTGAATGGTGGTCCCATGACTTCTCACCTAATCATCCTGGGTCTACTATGACCCCTATTTGGGTAGAATTCCCTTATCTTCCTCTCTCCCTATGCAATCAATTATATTCCTTGTGCACTAGTCTAGGAGAGGTTGTTGATGTTGAGAAGGAAAATTTTGTTAACCCTAAAGGTATGAACTAAGATGGATATTCCAAAGGAGCTACCTAGTACCAAGCACTCTTATAATTCTTAATATGAATGGAAGTGTGTGCAGAGAGCAATAACTCCTGTACAAGAATCTTCCAAATTCTTGCTTCCTCTGTGGGTTGGCTAGCCATGCTGTTAAAAATTGCCCTTCGAAGAGGGCTAAACCTAAGCCTAGTGCTGCCCCTACCCACCAAAGAGCCAAGAGTCACAGAAAAGTGGTTACCCAAGCCTCCTAGCTCTGCAGCTAAGGCTATAGCCCTCAAGTTGGAACTTCCTCTAGTCCTAAAACATCTGTTGATAAAGGTAAGAAAAATATGCCCCCTACTATCCTCTCAAAAAAGGTTTTTGAGGCTTTGGTTGATAGAGAAACTGAGGATTGGATTAAGGAAAACCAAAATGATGACATAGGCATTCATGTTAAAGTAGGTTGGTCTAAGGACTTTAAAGATGTTGTTAATAGAGATGATGCCATGACCAATGCAAGGTTGAGGAAGAGTCTAAAGGTGAATAGGATGTTCTTAATCTAAGAGAAAAGGATGAACAGGATGTTTTGAATTTAGGTCAATGTAAAGCTTTCCCTCTAGTCCAAAACAAGAGAAGAACGTCTTAGGCCAAGGTTTCCTCACCTCAGGTGAACAGGCCAAACTGCAGGGCTAAAAAGGGTTAAAGAAAAAATGGTAAATAAACAGATTTCTTTTTTGTCTCTGAAAGTTAGAGGGCTTACCGACCCTGGTAGAGGTTTTGAACTAGCTCACTGGCTCAGAGCTAACAACCTTTTCCCTAATTTGATTGCCTTACAAGAGGTCAAAGTTACTAGGCTAACTCTGGAAAGTAGAATGAAAGCTATGGATAAAAGAAGGGTTAGGTATTTCACAAAGCATGAGAAAGGTAAGGGAGGAACTATTGTAGGGGTTTTGTCAATGGTATCACCATTGCTTAAATGCCCCATTAAAGAGAAGGACTTTAATTTAATTTCTATTTATGCTCCCAACAATATTCATTATAGAAATACCACTTGGGAGTCTCTACTAGACATAGATGGCAATGCTTTTACTTTGGGAGACTTCAATATGGTTGAAGACAGTGTTGAAAAATGGCTTGGGTAAGGGTTAATCATTAGAGAAGGTTAGCACTCTACATGGGAAGATTTTAAAGAGTCTCTATGCCTTGTGGATTCTAGTGTTGAAGGCACTTTTACTTGGTGAAACAGTCAAACAGATGTGAGTTGGAGGGAGTCTAGACTAGATAGAATCTATGTCTCTTAGGATCTACTTAGTCAAGTTAGTTTTTGTAGAAGTCAGACTTTCTCTTCTCTCTACCTCTTTTACCACAAGCCTATACTTCTTACTTGTGACTTTGGACTAGGTCAAAAGTCTTCTTCTTCATTCAAAACTGGATCCCAAGTTGTTTGACCTAAAAAGTGTTAGGAGAGTGTCAAGAGTGTTTGGAAGAGTGCCTTTACTGATACTAGAAATGCTTCTAATTCTTGGATTACAGTTGTTGAGCATACTCAAGAGTTACTAAAAAAGGCTAGAAGAGACATGGCTAAAATCAAAGCTAGAAGAATGGATAGGGTGTAGACTACAATTAGCAGCCTAGAACTGCTTACTAGGTAGGGGGATCCTGTGAGGCTCAGGCTGATCTTTTGATAAAAATAAAGGAGGTTAGGAGGCAGGAGCAAATTATCCTCAATGATTCCAAATTGTACTTCAGGGACTGGTGAGCAGGTAAGGTGGATAGATCCTCTTGGGTATACTTTAAACTGATAAGAAGAAAAAGAGCAAATGATGAAGTACCTCTACTTAGAAAGGCATATAACACTCTTATTTCTTCCTTTGAAGAGAATGTGGATCTTATTTATTCAATTACATTCTAAAAATTTACCATCCCCCACAATAATCCCTGATGATGAGGTCAGCAGAGCCAAGGACATTTGCAAACTTGCTAGAGAGAGGACTGGTCACAACTTTGAAAATGTCTACCTTGAAAAACCCCTCTCCTTGAAGGAGCTCAAGGAAGCAGTCAAAGTAATTGCAGATGGCAAAACACTTGGAGAAGATGGACTTCCATTAGAATTCTATAAGTTTTTTTGGGAAACAGGTGGACCTTAATGGTGGTGTCATCAAGCTGATACCTAAGGATGGGGATAAAGAGGATCTAAAAAACTGGAGACCTTTTACTATGCTTAAATGTAGCTACAAGATCCTTGCCAAAGCACTTGCACTCAAAATTCAAAAAAGAATGGATTCTTGGATCCTTTAAAGCAAAAAGGCTTCATTAAAGTGAGACACTTATTAGAGGTCATAATCAACATTTGGGAGGGCTATGAGTTTGCAAAAGAGACTAACTAGGATATTTGCTTTCTCAAGGTTGCTTTTGGCAAGACATATGATAGGTTAGAATGGGAATTTGTTATTCAATCTCTCACAAACATGGGCCTTGGTCCTCAACACATTTCTTTCATAAGACTTCTACTTACTAACGCCTCAACTAAAATATGTGTAAATGGAGCTATGAGCCAACCCTTTTCTCTTAAAAGATCCATCGATATAGGGCTGCCCCATAGCTCCTCTTTTATTTGCTATAGCTCTGCTGACTCTTTGGGGTGGCTTCTCTAGAGTCATAGTAAAGCTGGAGACCTGAGAGGTATAAAGATCCCTTTTGGAAAATAGTTGATATGCCAATAGTTTGTAGATGATACCAACCTTACACCAAGGGACAATGAGCAAGATATCAAAAGGGTAATAAATTGTTTAGACACTTTTTGCAAGGCTTCTAGGTCTAAGATCAATCACACTAAGATTGGATATGCCACTCTAAGAGGAGAATCTCAAGAAGTCCTAGAGGAGCTTGGATGTCATAGAATCAAGCAAGTTACTATTTTCGGGATACCTTTGGGGTTTGAAATTTCAATGAAGCAGAGGTGGGATTGGTTCATGGGGTGGATAGATTCCAAAAAAAGGTAGAGAAATAGAGAGGATTCCAGGCTAACTTAGCTAGTAGAAGGCTTGTCCTTAATCATTGCATTTATCCCATTTCTATTTTCTACCTAACCTATTGGTCCTCGTCCAAGATAGGTCTTGACCGATTCATTAGAATTTGCAGATCTTTACTCTCGGGTGGGAATAAAAAGATAGCAAAAGTCAGATGGAGCTTTTGTATAAAACCTAAAGAATAAGGTGGACTAGGGATCATAGACATGAACTAGCTACTAGAAAGCTATTGGCCACTTGGGTCATTAAATCCATTCTTCATCCTCAGGGGGACTGGGCTCAGCTTCTTCTCAAAAATGTCAGCCACCTCAGACCTATAAGAGCCCTCAATTGGAAAAGCTATCCTACCGTGTCTCTTGTCTACAACCCCGAGCCCTACAAGGCTAAAGGGAGCCAACTCTGGCAGTCCTTATGGAAGGCATTTGAGGAAATCAAATGTCAAATTGTCTTTAGACTCCATATGGATCTCAACAATCTTCAAAAGCTCTATTCTCACTAATGAGGATTTTTTAATGGCTTGCTACTTACGCAAGAAAGGTTTGCAGAGTTGGGGATAGCTTTGGAATAGAGAAGAATACAATTGGAAGCCTTGGCCTGAGATAAGAAGGGAATTTGCCCTCAATAACCAACATCAGGGTCTAGTCATGAATAGACTTTAGCCCCACTTTAGCTATGGGAAGGAGACACATAGTGGAAGGATGGAACCTTCTGGGTATACAATAGGGAGTTTAGATGGAGTGGGAGCTCCTCTTTTTTTCCTATCCCTACTCTTGCTAGGGACGTTGATGATCTCTTTAATGTTTTAAATACTGGATGGAATTTGCATGACTCAAAATCCAAATTGAAGGCTAGATTCAGCTCCATTTGGTTGAAAAGTGTCCCTGATAAAATGTTTGCACTTTTATGGATGATCTTACACAAGGCTACTTGGACAAATGTCAGAGGTTTGAGGATTGGCAAGGGTGATGGAAAATCCATGAGATGCTCTGGCCTTAATGAAGACATCTTTCATCTCTTTGTTGCTTGTCCCCAAGCTAGAAGAGTTTGGAAGATTATACAGGTAGAAATAGGTGAACCTATCAATTGGAAAGCCATCCTATTAGGTGATGTTGCAAAGACAAAGCAAGACACTTGGACACAAATCAGAGCCAATGCTCTTTGGTACATCCAGGTGTGTAGGAATAATGTCCAATTTAATCAAGTTGATCTTTTTGCCGACATCTATTTCCTTGCTTGGTGGGACAGGAAAAAAGAAGAATTGAAGAGTTGATTGCCAAGTACAAAGAAGACTATACCAAAATCAATAATGACTTGGATGCACGCATGCAAAATTGTCCTATGGCCAAACATAATAGAGTTCCTCAAGATGCACCCCACTTTGATGTTGTTGATACCAATCTAGATGCTTCTACGAGTTTCCCCAAGAAAGAGGACTTGTACTCTATCCCTTCTTCTAATGTTGATGATTCTTCCTCTTTTGAAGACACATCTTCTGATGACACCTCTAATGATGACATGGATTTGGACTCTGATGACACCTCTGATGGCTCTTCTCACTTTTTACCAGCTTATATATTCTGCATCTCTAGTTTTGTCCTTTGTTTTTCCCTATGGGGCTTTCTCTATTGATGACTATGTTACTCTATGCACCTTTTTTTATAAAGGTGGACTATGAACAAAGACATGACTATTATATCCAATATGATGTAAAAAAATTCTCTGCCCAAAAAAAGAAGAAAAAGAATTATGTTTTTTTATTGATGTGGTTGATTTTTCATTCTTGCTTTTTAAATGTATATTTGTATAGAGATAGAAGAGCTTCATTGAGAGGTACCAGCTTTTTATATGTTGACTTCTGTTTAAATCTCTATGCTTATCAAGGACTATAGATTTGAATCATTTGCACTAGAATTTAAATAATTAGCTAGAATTAATCATTTTGATTTTGTTCTTTAACTTATAAGTAGTCAATCTTTAAATTAGTATTTTTTTCCCTTGCTTTAGTTGTAGTAGGTTAAATGAAGAAGTAATATTTTAGCTAAAGTACAATTATAATTTTATTTAACTCTTTTTTTAGGCCTTTAACTATTTTCTAAATGTAGATTCCTAGCAACAATAATTGGATATTATATATAAGCTTTCATTGTTTATGGTTTTTATGTTTTCAAGGGAATAGGTAAGATGGAATTAAAAAACTAGCGATGTCCAAGTTGCTTACAATCTAAAATGGATGGTTCTACCCAACCAATAGATAAAGCATCATACTTCATACCTTCATTGATAATTATTTTAGAAAGACTTGTATGTATTTCTTAAAATAGAATTTGATGTACTTGGTGTATTAAATATTTCAAAGCACTAGCACAAGAAATTAGGTTGGCATACTCATCACAGTCATCCACTATGATATGTAGGTGATATAAGTCCAATGAGTCAACAAAAGGGAAAAATATAAGTCCTACCACCATATTGCAAAACATGAGTCCATTGATGATATTCATGTATTCTAGAAACTATATGGATTTATTAGTGAATATGTCCATACATCCAATCCCACAATGGATAGCCAATAAGTGTAATCATGCATGACCTCTATCTAGGGGGTGTGATTGACACATTGTAAAAAATTCATCTCTCAACCCATGTCCAATGGTCTCTTCCTAAGTGAAGAAGATCATCTTGTTATCATCAAAGAGTACTCAAATCTTTTGATCAATGCTTATAGAAATAATTGTAGATTCACACTAAGTCCTGGTAGATAAAGCACATTAGAAATGGACTTAATCTCATCATTGGGAAATTGAAGTGTTATGTCACCCTCTTGTTTGATTGGAAGCGGATCATTGTCCCTAAGATGAACATCTAGAGATCCCTTTACTAGATCAAGTGCCTTGAATGTATTACATCTGCAATGCATGTGATGTGAAGCACTTGGGTCTACTATGTAGACATCATGGCCTGATTTCTTTGATGCAATCAAAGCAATGTTATTCTGATGCCCTTGAGATATCCAAGGTCTTTTTGGTGGTAGCACTTGCCTACCACAAGTAGCATTATTTCTTGCCATTGTTGCCTTTTCCCACCCTTAGGCTTGCTGGTGTAATCTTTACTAAAGTGGTCTAGCTTGCCACAATTGTTATACTTATTTTTTTCTTTGCATAAGAGCTATTTCCTTTGTTGACTTTGATCATTCATATTTTGTCTAGGCTTGGAACAAGAACATGCACCTTCATCTACTTTGTCACCCATCTTTCCTCATATCCTTTTCTTTGGTTGTCATCGTGGATCAATAGAATTATCAATATGGTCTACTTGGTCTTCCCATATTCTTTTCTTTGGTTGTCATCTTGGATCAATAGACTTTATCAATTTATTAGTCTTGCTAGTTGTGCCTCTATCAAAATTACTACCACTTTGAGGCTTTGAAAGGATGGCACAGATTGAGACCTTTCATCTTGTTTAGATGGTCCATCACTACACCACCAACACTTATTTTAAGATTTCACAACTATCTTTAGATGAGATGTGTCACGTATGTCTCCCCCTTATAAATAGACATCATCATGGTCCATAATAAAAAAATATGTGTAAATTAGGATTTATGGTGAGCCGAGGGTGAGCCTAAACTATTCTAAGTGCATACATGATGAGGAGCTAGACTAGATAGACTCAAGTTCAATTAGGTTAAAAGATTGAGACTTGTACTCATAGAGACTTGAGAGCTTGCATGTGTTATTACATGACATTTACCTCCCTTTTATAAGAGTGGAGCACATACTTGTATTTCTTGCGTATACGTTGGATAACACTTCTTGGCATGTGGGCAAAATGGTCTTTCTTGATAACTTGCCTCTCTTATATGCTCATGGCACCAGAACTCCCAAAACCTCCCCTTGGTGCAATGATATATATGCTACCACCTACCTCCATGTGGTACGATGTGAGTTTCAAAAGAAAATGCATCACCTCCCTTAGTGCAAAAATTGCTACTAAAGGTGGTAGAGTGTGGAATTACAACATGTAAATACCTCTGTGTAGTCTCTATGTTGACTCATGGTTCATTGGGATCTTGAAGGAATGCTGATGGAGCCTCCACTCCAAGCTACTCCTTGTGAGAGAAATGCAAGGCACGAGCCATCCGCATGTGTCACTCAAGCGGCTCTCAGATTGTTGAATGTGTTTTCACAAGAGAAAGAGGGAAGGGGGAGAAGGGAGAAGAGAGGGGGAAGAGGAGAAGAGAGGGGAGAAGGGAGGGAGGAGGAGGGAAGGAGAGAGTGAAGGGGGATGGAGTGGCAAACACAAAGGCACTACAAGGGAAACAAGAGAACACCCAAAGACACTCTTGAAAGAGAAGAGGGAGATTGTAGTCCAAACTTGTGCATACAACAATGAAGACCAAAGTCAACCATTTGGCCTTTTATACAAGTCACCTTTTGAAGGGAGGGCCAACCCTCTTCCTTTTTGCACTCTCTCTCCCTTTACATTTACAAGGCTCTTGGTCCCATATGGTGCTAAGGCATCTTCTCTATCCTTTCCTTCCCTCTTTCTATTGCGGCTCTTGTTGTTGCACTTCTCCGTGTGTGAAAAATAACACTTGTGTTA
The DNA here is from genome assembly GCF_047967505.1 of Dipteris shenzhenensis. Classification (NCBI taxonomy): domain Eukaryota; kingdom Viridiplantae; phylum Streptophyta; class Polypodiopsida; order Gleicheniales; family Dipteridaceae; genus Dipteris; species Dipteris shenzhenensis. Next base: position 3,786,787 of record NC_141611.1, on the reverse strand, counting down.
ACCATATGATAGCGTTGGGGATAATCTTGGCATTAGGAGGTGCTCTTGCCACCACGATCCCAAATAGTGCTTGTGTTAACCTCTTGTTGCCTGCATGCCCTGGGATCCAAATTCCTCTTGTGTTAACCTTGCCAAATCCTCTTGTTGCCTACCCAACATCTAAATGGCTCTTGTGTTAATTTTGCTAATTTGGATGGTCCTGGCACCTACCTTTGTCCTAAGCCATTTGAGGCTCAAAACCTAGATGGCAAGGTTGATGTTGAGACATTTGCAGCTCAAAACCCTAACTGTGCTCCATGGCTGTGGCCATTAACATGCCCCCCTTCTTGCCCTCAAATCATCGTGGTGGAGGAGGTGGGTGGAGGGGACCGTTTGTAGGACTGTGTAGCGGTCCAATTAGAGGGGGGTGATACGGGTGAAGTACAAGTGTAACTTCCAAAAGTGGGTGGCATGCATGTCCTCAAAGTTGCGAATGTGATGGGCCATGGAGGTTGTGGATGCGAAGGTAGAGGCAGAGGTCCTGGAACTGAGAGGGGCCGATGTCAAAGTTGAAGACAATTTGGTTGTTGAGATTATGGAGCTTGTCCTCAATGGGCCAACTGTGGGTGGGGAGATCACAGAGAAGCAAGAGGATGAGGCAGTTGAAGTGGACCATTGCAATGACTATGGGGTCAGGAATAGAGCTATAGGTGTCGTTGAATGACTGGAGGCGGAAGCGAAATCCCTCTTTAGTCATTTCCTTGGGAAAATTATACTTTAGGAAGTTGTAAAGAATATTGGGGTCCTTTTGTTGGAGGTTGCAATTAGCCCAAAAGGAATAATTAAGAATTCATAATGCCCCATTTGAATTCAAAAGGCAGTCTTATATATCTTCTTCTACCATAAGATTTTGATGATAAATGAATTTAAGATCAATCTTACTAAAGACCTTGGCCCCTTTCAATTTATCTAAAAGACCATCAATCCTAGGGATTGGATATTTGTTTTTCATTGTAATTTTGTTTAGTGTATGGTAGCCTATGCAGATTCGATAGGTTCCATTTTTCTTATTGACCGACAATAAGACAGGTGCTCCATAAGGAGAACTGCTAGGTCTTATCAATCCTCTCTGTATTAATTCCTCCACATGCCTTCAAATTTTCTTTTTATCTATTTGATCGACCCTTCAGAATGCCTTGCAAGGTGGAGTATTACCCGGTAGGATTTGTATACTATGATCTTCAAGTCGAGGACATGGTAACCCGAGTGGTGAATCCTCTAAGAAACAATACAGAATCTGAGATTAAAAAAATTTGTTAGTAGGTTTAGTAGTCGTTATTGTATTCACAAAAATAAAAAATTTTTCCTCATGTTTCCTAATTGCTCTCTTAGCATGCGTATGAGTAAAGGACCAACTTCAATTTTCGTAAAACTCTTCAAGCATATTTCTTGTTTGTCCTTCTAAATCCACATCTGATGTGAGTCATAATCTATCTTAGGATTATACTCATGTCTCCAAGGAACTCCCAAGATGAGATCAACTCCTTGTAGGGGTGCTACTATGGAGTCTCACCTATCTTTGTAGGGTTTGATTGAAATCTTTGGATTCTTGACTTCTCTAGTGTAGTTATACTTTGTGTCGATGAAAGTAGCTTTAACTTTATAATGAGATAGGGATGACTCAGCTTTGATAAATCTCTTTCGGAGATGAAGTTATGTGTACTACCATCATCATGTAGAATAACAACTTCTTTACCATTAATAAAACCTTTGATTTTCAAAAGAGCATGACAATTATACCTCAATTATACTTACCTCTACATTTGAAGTGGCTTTGCATCGGGTCACCCCACCCTCTTGCTTGGTTGCATTGTCCTTGATCATATGTACTTTTACCATTGGACTCTTCTTTCTTTCTAGACATTCAATTTCTATATGTCCCATCTTATTGCACTTATAACAATGTATTTCTTTCTTCTTGAAGTTTTTGCCATTGGTCTTCGGTGGAGAATCTGCTCTCTATGGCACAAAACCAAATTCAGATTTGAGGAAAGGATTTTTATCAAACTTCTCTTTTTATGGAAGGGTACGGGTTGGTCTGAACTCTTCCCTTCTTTCAGAATTCCATTGTTCCTTCATGGAAAGTGAAATGGCAAAATTAAGTGAACAGGGACAAAACATATTAATCTCAGCTCTCAATTTGGATTTTGAACTTGCCAAATATTTTCTTCATTGAGCTCGCTCACTCACTTTTTCTAAGTACTATAACTGAAGCAAGTTTTGCCAAAACATATCAGCATATGTAGAGATCGTTTCTTTATCAAATTGTTTGAAAATGCCCCAGTGCTACCTAGCCTTTTCCTTGAAATGTGAAAATATTTCTTGATAAGCCTCCAAAAAAACTTTCAAGTGTCTGGTTGTCTTCTATTGTGCTTAGTGACATTCTACAAGATTGCAGCAATCTCAACTAAATGATTACTAGCACGTTTGATTTGGTCTTTTTCTAGAGAATTTCTCCCTTGAAAAATAATCGTTTAGTTGGATAATCCATGACAAAATAGTGCATGCATCCTTATTTCTGTCAAAATTTTGGAATGTGAAAGCTTTTCTACTTATTTTTCCTTTCTTCAAAATCTATGCTTTAATGGTGGCTTTTACTATTTTAAAATGTGATCATTGTCGGAGTCAGAGTCAGAGTCAGATTCAGATGAATCATCCAAGAGAGCTGGGCAGATGCAAAATAGCTTGCAGGTGCATATTCCTTACAAAGCCCCTTTGGGCTCACTTTATCCAAAATGTAGCACATCCCATTCTTTCTACAAATCCCCTTTGGTCTTACTTTATTCAAAAATAGTTTATGCCTTATATCACATATATTGCTCAAGTTTAGCAATATCAATCAAATATAAAAGTGGCCCATGGCCATATGCTGTGCATCATGTGACACCTCAATTGGTACCCTTGCACTAATTCCAATCCTTAGACCTAGTTGCATCACTTATACTCAAGACGCCAATTGCTTTAGTTGGTTAAGGATCAATTGAACAAACCACTGAATCAATCAATCCCAATATAATTGCTCTCAAAGTAACATAATCGAAGTGCAAGCAGTTGTGCATTTGACATCATCCGCAAACTCTTGAAAAATTCCAACCCCAAGCATGCCACTAATGCATTCGATCTTGGGAAAGAAACTGACTTCAGAAACAACACAAACCACTTCCATCAACCTATACAAGAGCTCAACAATAGACATACAAATTCATGGCCATTAAGCAATACTAATCTTTGCTACAAAAAATGAACTCTAAACAATGTATGATCTTAGAGGACATAATGCTAAACAAATGCATATCAAACTCTTGCTTGCACTTGTTTTTTGTTAGGCAATGTAGGCACTATGTAGTCCAAGTTTTCTTGTGGCACTACTCCCATGGTGAAACCTCGGATGTAGACTTTCCTAGAGCATTTCTCCAAACATATACCAAGAAATTAATGTACAAAATAGGAGGGACAACTATACACTCAGCCCTACACTTACCACTCATGACATCCACTTACATAGGTCTCTTTGCAAAAAAACGTCTGACATTGTCTGCTTTTTACAAAACCTTGGAGCTAGTGGTTTTCAACGTGGTATCTTTGATAGGTCAAAACACCTTCATTGTTGTAGTCATGCCTATGCACGAAATTAAATACAATCACCTTGAGCCTTTTGGAGGTGTTGATGTTCTATCCTGTGGCAACTAATGTTAAGCTAGCCCTACCAAAGACCCTTGGATTTTTTCAGAATCTTCCATATCCTTAGCAATTCTTCCTTCTTTCTAGTAAACCCATGTGCACTACTATGACTCAAACAACCAATGCTCCATAAAAATAACTTCTTCAGCGTAAGTAAACATTCTAACACTAACCTTGAAAACATCAACATGCTTTACCAACTTGAGCCACCACAAAAACATATGGCCACACACCTTTATTACTCAAATGCTTCCAAAGACAAGCATAATGACAATGTCTTCACACCCATCCATACATTCTCAAGGAGTTCTCAAGCCAATTCACATAAAGCATAGAACTTGTAGCACAACAATTTAGATACCAATTGACCCAAGGACCACTAGAGGGCTATGTGGTGAGCTCATGCTAAAACTAGGGATGACCATAAAGATTTTCTTTGGAGATTTGAATATTATACTGATGGGCTTGTGAATGGCATAGATGGAATTTTCAAGCACTTTGAAACAACATTAAGAACATTTAATTGTCTGGATATAATTCCACGATACTAGGACAAGCCAAAAAGCATGCTCTAAGAAAAAATTCCTCTATGGTAATGACACCCCAAAAACATGGACTCCTATCCTTTCAGTTGCTCGTGAGTTCAAAATTGAGAAAACCCATCTTAACATGTATGTCGCAACTAGTTCCCCATCCAACCAGATGCAACGTGAATAGATCATCATTCACAAGGCCTTTGCATGGATTCTTTAGCTTTTGACCCCTCCAACATCAAGGCTCATGGTCTTTGCATGTGCGACCTCTAAATCTTTTCAGCCTGACAAAACTTGAACCAAAACACATCAAGATCGACTCAATACTCTTTTAAGAAATTGAGTGCCTTAGCTTGGAATGCGCATGATGATTGGACTAGATTGACTTCACATAAGAAGAAGAGTACACACCAATTTTATACTAGCTCATTTCCTTTGCATGAACGCCTTAACTTGGAATGCGCATGGCGATTGGACTAGATAACTTTGCATGAGAAGAAGAGTATGCACCAATCTTGTACTGGATCATTTCCTTCACACAAAATCGACATCCTTTCTTTTCTTTTCTTTTTTCAAGAAAGAGTTGATTGTATTAATTCACAAAAAGGTAGTTAGGAGCACCATACAAAAATGGGCCTTCGAGGGGCTATTCGCCCTTGGCCTACATTGCCTATAGCAATAGAGTGCTTTAACCTATAGTGACAAAGTGGTTGACCTCAAAAAGCACATGGTTCACCACCAAGGTTGTGTGGTTGGTCACCCCACTGATGAGTTTGAGATAGCCTTTGAAAGCTGCAACCGTATGGGCTAATCCATCCGTGATGCGGTCCCTAGCATGGAGCACCAAGTTATTGTGATTCGCAAAGCATAGTTGCTCGAATGTATAGCCAACAGCTCTGCAGGCCAATGTGGAGGGCAATCCAGTAGGCTTCTAGTCTCTGCCATGGTCCTCTAGACATTTAGCAATTCTAGAATAGATCGCGAACATGCTTGATTGCTTTATCGCACAACGGGTTGATCTGCATATGCTTGGTGAGCTTGCCCCTCACTGGGAGCTAGTTGTTGATGATCTTCCACATAAGAAACTTTTCTTTCCCCACTACGCATCCCTTTTAATTTTTTTCTAGCCGATTGCTCCACCACCTCTACAACCCCAAATCAAATTTAGATCACTAAAGCAGGGATGTGCTTCCATGAGGTGTCTATAAATGCCCTTCGCAGATATCTTTTTGAGCAGTGTCTTACCTAGTCTCTACCTAGTTGCTAAATAGTTCATGGTGGTAATGTAGTTGGAGGGCCAGGAGTCTAGGACTCTTTCCAAAACTGCCACGATCCAGTCGGCGTCCCCGTTGGTCATCCTGAAGCGTCTTCTGAGCACCTACAGATCACACCACTCAACCTTCCGAGTGTCTCACACATCCGTCCAGGTTCTCACACCCTTCTTGTACATGTTGCGAGTGTACATGTTGCGAGCTCTGGTCGGATCATGGAGGGCGAAGGGATGCCCAAGGTTTACTTGGGGCTTTGCTCCACCACAAGCATTCAAGCAAGCGAGTGTCACCCTTCAAACCTTTCCTACCTTTCCAATGAAGGAGGTTCACACATGACTTCGAAGCATGCACAAGGCCCTTGATTAGGTCCGACCCAACAATCTGGACTGGGAAGTCCGAGCATAATCTATCGTGCTGGTTAAGTTCCAGCTAGGAGCCTATGCCACTACTCTTGTCTTTCTGGATGAAGGCTTTTGTTATCTGGATCCACGAGGCTTGGCTTTCAAAGAGGCAAGGCATCCATTTGTTGAGCAGGGCAGTGTTACTTGTTCTGATGTCAGGAAGGCCTAACCCCCCCTAGAGGCTTCGAGGTCTCAAGGGGTTCCCATGGGATATAGTGCACGTGGCATCTACTATCATTCTCATCCCACAGGAAGACTTGGAAGGGCTGCTCGATCTCTTGCCATTGGTTCTTATTGAAATTCTATATGGACATCACGTACGTGACTGTGGAGGATTGTTGCAGGTTGATACCTGAGGCTTTGCTCCACCACAAGCATTCAAGCAATTTGGTGTCGCCCTTCAAATCTTTCTTGCCTTCCCAACGAAGGAGGTTCACACATGAATTCAAAGCCTGCACAAGGCCCTTGATCAAGTCCGACCTGACAAAGTCCGAGCATAATCTATCATACCAATTAAGTCCTACCTAGGAGCCGGCGCCACTACTCTTGTCTTTCTCGATGAAGGCTTTTGTTATCTGGATTTGCCTGGCTTTCAAAGAGGCAAGGCATCCATTTGCTAAGCAGGGCGATGTTACGGGTTCTGATGTTAGGAAGGCCTAACCCCCCTAGAGGCTTCGAGGTCTTAAGGGGTTCCCATGGGATATAGTGCATGCGGCACCTACTGTCGTCCTCATCCCACAGGAAGGCTTGGAAGGGCTACTCGATCTCTTGCCACTGGTTCTTGTTGAAATTCTATATGGATATCACGTATGTGACCGTGGAGGATTGTTGGATCATCAACACATGGGCGTTCCAACTAGGGAGACACCGCTTCAATCCTTAAGCTTGTCTTTGATTCTGGTCTTAAACCAGTGGAACCTCTGGCAAAGGGTCACACTGACTCCTAAGGGTGCCCCCAGATACCTTATCACTTTGCCACGTTTGATCATGCACACTTGCAGATTCGTTACCGCTCCAATCCTTAAGCTTGTCTTTGATTCTGGTCTTAAACCAGTGGAACCTCTAGCAAAGGGTCACACTGACTCCTAAGGGTGCCCCTAGATACCTTATCACTTTGCCACGTTTGATCATGTGCACCTGCAGATTCGTTAATGACCAATTGGTGGGCGAGTCGAGGCTCATACGTAGAATGAAGGTTTTTTGCCAGCTGTATTTGGACCCTGATGCCACACAGTACCTTCTCAAAACCTCCATGAGACAGTCGACGGTTTCTTTGTTTTCTTACGTGCATGTCATAGTGTCATCTGCGAAGAGCTAGCAACCCTTTCTTGTCAAAGCATCCTTGCTTTAGTAATACTTTGTCGCCAAGAAATGCATATGACACCATCTGGAAGCACATCCCTTCTTGGAATCTGTATCCCGAGGACAAGGAGTAGAACTTGTAGCATATTACCCAAAAGAGCTCCAACTTAGCAAAGAAAGCCAGTGCTTGGAGCAAGGAATTAAGTGCTTATTGTCCATATTTGGCACCGACATGCTACAAAGCGCAAAACACTTCGAACAAAAACACACTAACAAATTCAACACAATCTGCCTTAAATTACGTTCAACTTCATTCATTTGAATAACAAACAATTCCTTTTAGCATGGCTGTTGCAAAGGGTGCACGCTATCAAAAAAGTCGTGGATTGAGTGCAAGGAAAGGAAGCGAGGTTCACGTGGGATCCCAAGAAATGACCTTCACTAGTTGGTTTGACTTGTATAAAACCACAATGATCAGTGATATAAACATTAAGGAGGAAGCCTTAGGGGAAGGATGCACGTTGCGATGGGCTGCTTCTCAAACGAGATCCGCCTCTGCGACCTTCGTCCCGGCGATCACATCTATTCCTACCGCAGGACCTGTGGCTACCTCTATCCCCATCACGGTACGCTGTCTCCTTCGTTTTAATTTCCTTCAACGACGTTGCTCCTGTGTAAGCTCCTAATGTGCGCTCTCTACTTGCTGAAAACGTTCTGGATCCCATTCTCTCCGGGCTAAGCTAATTACCCACAATTTATCGCATCTAAATGATCTTTCACAACTGATTCTCCCTCTGCATCACATTGCAATATATTCTTGAAGCTTTGCTTTCCTAGGATACGCGTTGAGCTGCTTCCTCATCTCAATTGTCCGTTGTCATTGACGTCTCCGAGTGTGTGCAGTATGCGGTTTAATGGAAATCTCTGGTTTGACCGGTCTCAGCCCAGATCTCTCTTGAGCTTGCATATCCTCAAGATAAGCTTTTCCCAGCATTTCCTCAAGAGATGCTTTTCCCAACATTAACATGTTGAGCTTCCTCAGGTCTATACTACGGAGAGGACAAGGTGATTCATTTCATGGGAGACACCACCTTTCTCATGCTTATTTCCAAGGCGGTAAGCTCTCCATACTGTGAGAAGTGCAGATACGACGGATCTGTAACGGGAATCGTTACGTCTTGCGTCGACTGTTTTCTTAAAGGAGGGACGCTTCGCCGTTTCGAATATGGCGTGGGACTCTTCCGGCGCATCCTAGCAATCCGCGGTGTGTGTTCCCGCACAGCATCAGACCCAACAGAAATCGTTCTCGATCGAGCGAAGTACTTTGAGAATAGTAAAACCTTCGGGATTTACGATCTGTTTGAAAACAACTGTATGCATTTCGCCTATTACTGCAAGACGGGGAAGATTAAGGATGGCGTAGAGGTGTCTGCGACAGTGTCGGAAGTAGAGGCGCTGATTGTTAGAATGGTAAGGCAGAGGTCTTTGATTTTGTTTCTGCGCACAGGATGTTATTGCCTCCTTGCCTACGAGGCAGAACAGCACGACTCCTCTAAGGAAGAAACAGTTTATGGTAATCTATGGAGTTTGCATCCCGTTGTAAGAATTGCACGGACTGGAGGCGTTTGCTAACAAAATACACGATCGCAACGTGAAGCTCAGGCCGTTCTTCGAGCAAACTCGGAGCAAACTCAGATTGAACCTGAGCTTTGACAAGAAAGCATTTAGAATGTGGAAACCTCAAATTGATCACCGTCTGTTCTATGATGGCCAGGTTGATTAGTGAAGCCTCTGATCGATGATCTGAAATCGCAAAGGGGACGGATACCGATTCTTTTCGAGAATTTGTTATGATTGGCTGATTGATGAAGCTTCAGCTGGATTTGTTACCCGCCGTGAAGCATTTTCACATCGCGGTGTGATCTTTAAGGAGATAAGCAGTAAGTACCAATTCTTTGTCAAAAGTAAGAAGTAAGTACCGATTCTTTGTCAAAAGTTTAAGCTTCAGATTCTATTCTTTGTCAAGGTAAGGCCTCGGCATCAGCATATGGTATATTGGCACATTCTTCTATTTATTCACGATGCTAGGAATCCTTCTTGCTGCTGAAAATTGGGACATTAATTGTAGTCAAAGAATTTGTCCTACGTATAAGACGCCCCATAGTTCATGAGAACCTTCGTCCAAGCCAACCCTTCCGGCGTGGAGCACGTAACTACTAAGTCGAAATTGAACCTGAATCCTAGGATTTTTATCAAGTTTTTAAAAAGCCGAACGGGTAAAAATGTGGACATGAGACACAACACAGGGTCTAGATTAGGACCGATCCTCCCTGCAAATGTTAGGGTTGGTGATCTTTATTACTTGGACTTGGCGATGTCTATATTGTTTGTGTGTTTTGAGAGTTGAAGCCCAACAAATACATAAATAAGACGATGCTCATAAGAGCTCATAATTGATCCTCATTGCAATCTCTACAGTATTGTCACATGGACTAGAATCATATGAATAACGGTGTCGGCATCTTTGGATCTTGCATCCAGCTTGGCTTTTCTTGCTCCCTCACATCGAGAACGTGCATCAAAAGAGAGGAATATTGTAAGAATTTAGATTGAAAATATTTGTATTATAATTTATAATATATAATTATTATAACCACACATTTTGTGGGCCGAGAGGGGGTGCGCTTCCTTTTCCAAAGAGTTATAATCCAAGGGAACGGTCCCATCCCTGTGCATCGAGAATATAACTCAAATATAAACACTGAGAATATAAGCATCAAGAATTAGTCTAGCAAATGGATAAGATACTGGCATATTACCTAATTGTGTCCGTATTGACAAATCAATATCTTGCATGCACCAATCGCACACTATCGTCATTTACGTAAAGAACAAAACTATAGATCATATAGAATTACACATGATACTGTTAAAGGCAAGGAGAAGCATGAGAATGTGTAGACATGGAATTCAAACACCTGGGTCAGCTTTTACAAGATCCAAAAGCGACTCTGAGGTAAAGTGTCCTTAATTGTTGTCATCTTGTGCCAAATTCTTATTTGTTGAATGCTTGCATGCAATATCCACTTCTGAAGCATGTATTGCAGGCTATCGAGTTCAAAGCGACTTCAAACAATGCACCGCTCCATAGCTTTGGTCCTAGTAGCCACAAACAAAAATTTACATTAGATGGCTCCACACTCAGGAAAACTTTGTTAGGCCTTTGAGCCCACTTCACCTACTGCACAGCACAAAACGACCAATATCAATAGTGACAGGACTGCCCAAGGGACATACACAAATCCTGATCACTTGCTGAAAAAGGCTGGGATAATGTATCAACTAGATAGAGTAAATGACATATCAATGTAGTTGAGTACATAAATGGTAGGCCTCTAAAAAAAAAATTCTTTCGCATTTACAATCTGCATTCTATCCCCAGTAATTGACAGAAACAAATTGCCACAGGCTTAAAGGACGTCTAGTGGAGTATTGAATTCATAAGGGCTTGAGCTTTATTAAATTGTCCGCTTCTCACTAATGATCCAATCTATGAATCCCTTTGCAATTCGAGCTTGATGCCATGTCTTTTAGTTCCAAGGTCTCTCGTCTCCTCAGCTTCCTTTGTGAGTAGGTTTAGTAGCTACCTTCTCTACTTTCAAGACTCTTAAATGTCCTAAATGGTTCCAGTAAACTCTCTAGCAAAGCCTATGGAGAAGCTTTGATTAGAGAGTGTATTGTGCCTCGATTGGTAGTTGACAATTGCTCCTAGGTGAAATGATGAGGGCTACATGGAGACTCTCAAATGGATGATGCCATTGGAAATCTCTATAACAAAAATTCCGCAACTTTATGAGGGGTTCCCTTATGTAAATTAATTGTTAGTTATTGAAGGGCATTTTTAAAGTTGAGGTCTATCATGCCGTTTACATACATGAATGGATTTAAAAGATATTTAATTCAATAATCATGTAGGTATCCCCTTGAACCTTACTACTTTAAGAGAAGGTTTTTTCTTTTATAAGTACAATAGCATAAAAAGATGTTAGTCTCAAAAGACACATTTACAAAGAAGTATTACACCCTTCAATTTTGATACCAATAAGCCTATAAGATTCCTTTTTGTACATGAGAGTCCTAAAACACAACCTTAGAGCTAATTCAAGCTCTCCATGTTGCCAGTCAACTCTACCATAAGGCTTTTGAAACACTATTCTATTTTGGTACTTTTGAGCTCATCGGCCTTGATTACATGCCAAACTTCCCAAATCACATCAGCCATGCATCCTTTGTCTCCCAAAATTTCCATCTTCCATCTCAAAGGGAAGATAAATTGCATATAGCTAAACCATTGCACCGTACATCACCAAAAAGGAATAACCATAGGATAAGCCCAAAATATGTGATAATGATCCTCAACTTTGTAGTGACATAGTGCACAAAGAGGAGAGACTCTTGGGTCCCATTTTGAAATCCTTGCACTAATAGGCATCTTGCCAATTAGGATTCTCCATAAAGTCGCATGTATTTGAAAAGAGAACTAGATAACCATAGATTTCGGAGTCTTCTATTCTAAACAACCACAGTATTACGAGGGGCATAAACTCTACATCTTTCCCTTGCAACGGATACTACCCAAGGCATATAGTTTAACCCCAAATATTTTAATGAGCACTTGCTAAGATCTTTGAATCATTAGCAAACCCTCTTAAATCCCTAGAATCAGAGTAAATATGATTGGATGGCCAATCATTCCTTATAGCATGAAGAACATTCCGTATAATTCTCATTTCCACACTGGACAACCTAAAGGCTCTACATAAAGCACCCATACATATCCATTTTCTTCCTCCAAGATCCCAAATAAATATAAAAGTGACCAGCCCCTTGTTACACATCTTCTTGCGATGATTAGCAATAAAACCACCAAGGCTTAAACTAATTTTTTATGATGTTGAAATGTGTATTCATGCCTTGTTTGCAGCATGGTAAGACAAGAAAAAAGCAAGTTGGAATTTCAGATAGATGCTTATAACCTTGAGCACACAACATTGAGTAGATGTACCTTTGCAGAAGATGGCAAGCTGCCCTAGTATCTCCATAGGAAGCCTCCCTCCCATGTTGGGGTTCATCACTTAACTATCCAAAGGAGAGTGGCTACTAGTTCCTTCCACTCAATCCTTTTCTCACAATTCCGATGGGAAGTTGCTCCTACACAAAGTGCAAAGTACAATGAAGAGGTTACTAGCTTTTCCTTTGAGGTCCCCTCCTACATCTACAAGAGCTTAAAGGACTTGAAGAACTTCTTTGTTTCAATTGTCTGCTACAGATAGTTTTTTGTAAGGATGGTTTTGTTGTGTCCTCTGTTGGACAAGTAGAACTCTCATGGATAATCTCTGATGATGTACAAAGTATTTCAAGTTTAATATAACTACTTTGTTCTACTTAAAAAATAAATAAACTGATTTTTGTATGCCGAATCTACTATCCAATTGACCTTCTTAGTGAAGCATCCCCTTGAAATGATCTATTACCAATCCAAGAAACATAAAAGAAAATATGTTTTGAGTATTGAACATACTTTGCAATTAACTCTGACTGAGATGTTTTGACTGCATACTCATAGAGAATTATGTCCTGCCACATGACCAAAGATACCCCAGGGGCGATTATTGCAAATCCAATGTCTTGTTAACACTTCCTAAGGCTGATTGCAATTTAGTCTCAAAAACCATTTAGAGCAAAGTCTCCTTCATTTTTTATGCATACTCTCAAGCCCCAATCCTCCTTCCTCCCTTCTAGATACCATCATATTCCAATCAATAGAGTGCCACTCATCTTTCCATTGAAAGTCAGGAATCATCTTATCAGATTTCTTCAAAGCATTAGTAGAGAAATGAAACACTAATAGCACGTATATTGAAAAGGATGACAATATTTTAAAGAGAAGGTAAGAAATGTCTTATTTGTGGTTGATAGTATACAATCCCCTTTGACAAACCATCTTTGGCAAATTTAAGTCACCTTACTAAATATTTCAATCTTTGAAGATCTTTGATGTAAAACTCATATCCAAGCTCTATGTGTGTACTTTTGCAGCCATTTCCTCCTCTCTCTCTCTCTCTCCCTCTCTCTATTAAATTAGCTTTGTAGCTCCTTTGCCCCTTGGCACAAGCAAAGCAAAAGCATCAAGAGTACCGGTGAATCACCAATATAAGGTGGTGCTAGGGTTATCACATGCTTGCATCATTTTCCTTCTCAATTTGTTTAAATAAAGCTTTGAACTCTCTTATCTTCTTACTTTGGCTCTTTCTTAGAGTAGCAACCTAAGTTTTGTGCATCTTCAAGCCCACATAACTCACTGTACTTTTTAGTTGTATAATAAGATATTCTTGTTTTAATAGTACTATTGGTTTTAACTCAATTTCATTCTCTATTTGTTAGTCTTGTCTTTGCAAAGTTTCTTTTGGCTTAGCGAAGTGCATTCAGAGTTCAAGAAGTCATCATTGTAGGTAGTTAAAGCAATGATAGTCGTAGCCTTAGAGCAATTTTGCTAGTTATTATGCTTCCTATCAATTTCACCATCACCATAGCAACACCATTTGACCTTCACTCCAATGCTCACAGCTATTATTATTGCTAGATCTATGCTCTAATTCTCATAGCTCCTTCATAGATATTCTTATTACTAGACCTATATTCTATTCTCATCATGATTATGCTCCATCTTTCTTTTGTTCTTGTATCAGGTCATCCTTTACTAGAAAATTTGGTTCTTCCACATCTCTATGCTCATTAATAATTCTTGAAAGTCTCTACTCCTCCTTTGTAATTTTGGTTTTGTGTCTTACATAGCTCTAGAGTGGTTTGATGTGTCCTATGAGATTATATTTGTTTGAGTTACTCCAGCAATTCATGTTTCTCTCTACCCTATATACTTAATAATATGCATAAAATTCCCTAGTCCATTGGAATTGAATCTCCCCATTGGGATTGAGATTTCCTACACAAGGTGGGTGGAAATTTATTTTAACAATAGGCAAGCAACATCACAAATGTACTAGTTGGGTGAAACTTCTAAATCTCTTTCACATAAATGATTCCACAATTCACATCAGGGTAGTCATTATGCTTGAACTTCAAATAATTAAGAATCTCCTATCAAACTTGGATACCATAAAATTTTGGTTTTTGAGATAATTATTACGTGTGAATTATATTGGAAATTCACATTTCACTAGTACATTCATGTAGCCCCCAAGGTGTGTGCACACCATTAACAAAACCTACATAATACATGCATTAAAGGGATAATATTTAAACCCATACATACATATGGGGGTTATATTCCTTTACCTTACTAAAAATACCCTTGTTTATGTTTATTTCTATAAATGTATTAGATTAAAAAAACCCTTATGTTGAATACATGTCAAATGGCTACATGTTTTACAACTGCACCCAAGATGCAGCCACCCGAGATGTAGCCATTTCCTAGAATTGCAATTTCCCAAGATGTGCTTTTCTCAATCATATCCTGGAGACATTCCTTTCTTATGATTAATAAGTCAATATTCCTCCTATCTATACTACAAGGAGGACAATGTGGCATTAGGGGAGATTTGGACTCAAAAAGAGCCTCTTGCATTAGTCCCTTAAGAAATCTCTAATCTCAAAATTAGGAAACTAGTCAATATGAATTCTTGGGCATTAAAAGGATGGAGGATTTATATTGGCCTCTCATTAGTGGAGAGACTTCCCTTGATCCCCACTCACTCCCACTAAGCTCATCTTGTGCCCACCACTAGTGGCCTAGAACATTTACTCAATTACTTGAGTTTTCGTTGGTGCCCCCTACAATCCCCCATCTTTTGGTGGGCCTCAAATCTTGACTAGCTTTTTCCCTCCAATTAAATGAAAATTTTCCAAAAGTATTCCACACCCCCAAACACCTCCTAGATTTTTCCCTCCACAAAAATGGAAATGTTTCCAAAAGTGTCCCCACACCCTCAAACACCTCCTAAAAGTTCCCTCAAACTATCCCCATTCACTCATGCCCTTGCTTGCATGAAAAGGGCTCCTCTTATGTGAAATCGTTGCAAAACTCTTCCTCCTCTCAACCTCTCACTACTACAATACTTTTTTAATGTTATTGATGCCTTTTTAACAAATTGACATGCATCAATAAGTGTCAAAACAGTGGGCTATAGTAGGCAAGATGTAAGTATCAAAATAATAGCTGAAATTAATGTCAATAGGTATCTAATGCTTAGTCTAAGATAAACGTTGTTGCAACCTTGCAAATTTTCCCATGCCTCACTTTGGCAAGATACATTTAAGTTTTTCATAGTCTATTGCTGTGTGTAAGACCTTTAGCCATGTACAAGCTAGATTTAAGTCAATATATATTTCATGAACCCATGAACTCTTGAGAGATGAGTATAGCATTATAAATTTATTTTTGTGGTCATTTACTATATATTATAATGTCATTTTCATTGTACTCTTGGACAAGCCGTGACAAGGTATTCTTTCTCTTGTTCACAAAGGAAAATGTGTCAAAGGAAAAAGTAAGAAGATAATAAAGGCATCATGGAATAATAAGCAAGTAAGCATTATTACACTTATAAGTGCACTATCCTCATTGTGTAGACCATGTGCAATTATAACTTGATCCAACAAGCCACCATTTGTCATGACTACTATAATCACAAATAATATCATCCCCATAATAGAAGAGATAGTGTCCTTGCTTGACTTGATCAAAGAAGATGCCCAAGGGACATAGCAGGCAATTGATGTCTTTGGTAAAAAGCTAATAGTTTCCTCAAAAGGTTTAGCTTTTATAATAGCTGTGGTGACATTCACATGAAATGAGAAATATGAAATGCCCCCCTTGCTCACAGCTTTCTTAGCAAACATTGTGCCCTCCACTCTATAGTAGAAATGTACTTTTAATGTGTCTTTAAATTTTTAAATATAACTTTAAGGGACAACTAGAGTTATAATGTTGCAATTGCCACCATCATCGTTAAAATCCACCTAAATCTAGGTGGTATAGATAGGATCAAAAGCCTTATAGGCCTCGTATTTTGCTAAAAACTTCCCTTCAAATGCAAAGCGATGCAAAATAAATTCTGACACCTTGCTAATATGGAAGGGAGTGCATTTTCTCTACTAGCAAATCTATCAGCAAGTGACACTAAAGCCCTTGAATTGTATTCAGGAGCATATAATTTGTTTTGAAGCCAAGGATGTTTTTTTCAAGTTAAGTTTCGTTAAGAAGCTAAACTTTTATATTGGTGTCGAAAGTTTGTATGCCCTAATAAAAATAAATGTTTGAAACATTCGCCAGGATTTAAAACTTTTATGCAAAAAAATATAAAGTTTTGCCAAGATTTACATTTTTTTCTTGAAAATTCAAAAGAAAATATATAAAAAAGGTACTACACTCTACTAATATTGTGAAACTAAAAAAATGATATTGAAAACTTTTGCCAATATTTTATATTAATACATAAGAATAGCTTCGATAAAAACATCCCTGTTTAAAGCAAGAACCATCAACTTCATCATTCCGGAACACATTTGAGACTAGTGGGAGGGATAAGTTTGATCACATTTTTCTTTCAAAGAATCTTGCTCCAAGAATCAGATACTGTTCATTTATATAGTTTTAGAATGTTTTTAGTTTTCAACTCAAATAAGGATCTATTAGAGCAACTTGCATGGAGATTCAAGTAAGAAAACCTTTAGAATAATCCAAAACAATGAAAATAATGAGATTTTATGATTCAACTTTGAAGCATCAATTAATTTATAATTTATTTTAATAATTGTGTTGTTTTCTTTTAATACATGATTTGAAGAGGAAGAAAGATTTGTTTGTGTTAAAAGATACTCTTACTATTGAGGTTTTTCATATGGTTTAAAATAGATTTAGAGTTGTTTGGAAGCATATAATTAGTTTTGAAGAAAAATCCATCAACTTCAGCATCCTGAATTATAAGAGGGACCATTGAAGAGGACAAGTTTGATCACGTTTTTCCTTCAAAGATCCCTATGAGGTATTGTTCATTCACATAGTTTAACAGTGTTTGATAATAAGTAAATGTTTTTTTGAATTTGTAGATTTCAATCGTTAGATTTTGCATGCAATTGGGATTTGCATATTTACTTAATTCAATACTTTTCTGAAACATGTCATGTTTGCATATTGTTTGCTGATGTCAATGTTATATCCATTTCAAATATCTGCAGAGAATGCACAATTTTTAAAGAGGAATAAATCCTCCTTCGTAAGAAAGTGATTTAGTGGCTCTTCAAAATCAAGGAAAAAATATTAGATTTGTGGTTAGAAGGAAAAATATATCCAGTAGATCCACAAACTTGTCAGACTCCTCAATTCCATGGATTGACCAGCTTAATAAAGTTCCTATGTGAGGATGAGAATGGTTTGTTAGGATATTGTCGAAGCTTGATTGGTCATAGAAGTAGTATTCATAGCCAATATCAATCTTTGCTTAATGAAAGAGAAAAAAGGATCACAATGTTGGAGGCTTGGAATCAACATTTGGTATCATCTATGCATGCTACAAGTGTTCAAATGTCTGCATATGATGGCATAGAGAAGAAAAATCAAGAATTACAAGTAAAGGTTCAAACATTAGATGCTCAATTGAAAGAGCACTATAAATGCAATTCACTTACAGATGCAAAACACAACTCTAAAGGATGAGATCAAAAAGTTAAAAAAAACATTCTCATTCATGAAGTATCCAAGAAAATTGGTCACTGGAAGCGTCGAGTGAGAGCTTGTAGGAGTGTTTCAGTACTCATGTCTATCCATGATGAACACTATGGTGCTAAAGTACGACGACATATCGGCTCATATTTAAGTATTTTGCAATGGATGCTTAATAGTATCCCTTTTATTTTTTACCCCAATTGAGTTTATTTCTTCAAGACTCTTTTTTAATGGCAATGCTTTTGCTTGCTGCATTACCACATAGAAAGTGCAATAAGAAAACTTTCCCTGATTTATCAGAGTGCAAGTGAAATACATATTCTACCATTGATTTCAAGGTATATCAAACTTTACTATGCATATGAAAGATTTCACTTATTAAAACACAAATACTTTTGCTTATCGAATATCTAGATTATTAGTCTTAATTAAAAATAATTAATTTAAGAACATAAAATAAAAAACCTAGTAAAATAACATTAATTTACAATTTTTTCTCCACCTTTCTCATTAAATTACTTTTTATGGAGGTTAATAGAGATTTTTCTCTCATTAGAGCTAATATATCGTGTAGATGAAGAGGTCTCTTTTGCAATGAATTGTGTTCTGGCTCATTTTACTTGCAATTCCATCTCAATGAATATTTCTTTGAAAGTGCTAATGGCTTGCAAAAGAAATGACACTTGATATATGTTTGTTCAAAGTTGAACTCATTGAAACACAAATGCATATTTCATCGCATAAACATTACACCTAAGCGGTATATGCACAACATAGATCATCATGTTGTAATGCATTTCTCTATCTATGAAGTAAATCAAAGAATTCATAGTTGTAAAATGCTAGGATTGACATGGACTGCAAGTTACAAGGAACTCGATCATTTGTACACCATCTTTTCCACAAATCAAATATTTTGCACCTTTTCCACGTTATCATTGACAAAGGCATAAGAAAAATCAGCTTAGGAAATACGATTTATAGGCATGCAATGATGGAGCAATGACAATCTTGTTCAACATAAGAAATAATTTTGAAAAGCATTTTTGTGCGTTACAAATAAGAATTAATCCTACATGTTTTGTAAATGTATCACAAAATTATTACGTGCTTACAAACTTTAATTTTTACTTAATCGTTCCTAAAAATTGGAGTGAAATTTTTAAGTGAGTGGCTGTAGTTTAGGCAAGTAAACCTAGGCGTACACTTGCAATTTTTTTTGTATTTCTCCTACTTTAGGCAAGCAATGTTCACCTTTACTCAATTAGGTACTAGGGTGTGTGTGTGTGTGTGTGTGTGTGTAAGTGAAATTTTTAAGTTAGCGACTGCAATTTAGGCAAGTAAACCTAGGCGTACAGTTGCAATTTTTTTTGTACTTCTCTTACTTCAGGCGAGCAGTGTCACCTTTACTCAATTAGGTACTAGGATGTGTGTGTGTGTGTGTGTGTGTGTGTGTGTGTGTGTGTGTGTGTGTACAGGCTCAAGCTGAAATGGGCTCAATCTCACAAGCAACAAATGGATGTAATCAGCTCTTATAGGCAGCTCACCTCCTCTGAACAAGATTCTTGTGCTTATGCGGTTCATATCATCCATCAAAATGATCTTCGCAAATTAAAGAAGTGGCAAATCCGAGCTCGCATGAAACCCCTTTTGGATAAGGGCTGCTCCTCCAAAGCCTTTTTTAAAAGCCTACATGCGGACAGGCGAAAGGAGGATATTTGCAGGATCAGGAAAGATGATGGCACCTGGACTACCTCCAAATCAGAATTGGAATCACAATGTTCTAGTCATTTCCAGCATCTCTTTTCTCCTCAGCTTGATCATTTGATGCAAGCGAATGCAGCCAGGTCTCAATTTCTTACGCATGTTCAGCCCATATTGTCTCGGGAACAGGCTCATGCATTGGAGCAGCCCTTTATGCTTAATGAACTGGATGATGCTTTGAGTCATTTACGCAAAGGCAGCTCTCCTGGTTGGGATGGATTGACTGTTGAATTTTTCCGTGCATTTTGGGGTGATCTCAAGAACACTCTTCTTCTTATGATCAATCATGCTTGGGCAGAACAATCGCTTCCTCCTTCTTGGAAACATAAAAAAAGGTTGTGTGAGACAATGGCTGATCGGCGGCCCATATCTCTTATGCCAGTTATTTACAAACTTATTGCCAAAATGATTGTCCTCAGGGTTCGATCCATTTTGCATGCAGGCCGTCATCCCAGGCAGTATGGGTTTGTTCCCAGAAGGCAGATTGCTGACAATATCTCCAATGCTTTGCTTGCAATTGAGTATGCCAAATATTCCAAACAAGATGTTCTCATTCTGCAAGTAGACATTGCGAAAGCATTTGATACTGTCCATTGGGATTTTATCTCTCAGACTATGCATAAATTGGGATTTGGCCCTCGGCTGGTTCATATTATTTACTGGCTCTATTCTCATGCCACTGCGCAGTGTTTGCTTGGTGGTGGGTTGTCAAGAACCTGGACTATGACTCGCTTTGTGTATATTCTCCCAATGTGTATGTGAGAAAGCTGCAAGTGAGACTCCTTCCTTCTTTCCGACTCTCTTGAGCGGTAAGGGATGACAGGTTTCAAATTTTCATATCAGTTCGTCAAGGATGCCCTTTAGCCCCCTTCCTCTTTCTTTTTGTGGCAGAAGCTATGAGTATCTTCCTTAGATCTCAGGCTGATCCATATGGGCTAAGATTGCCTTTTAGACAGGAGCAAGAGCTTCTTGACTGTGAGTTGGCTGATGAAGGTAGGATTGGGCATCTCTCCGACACAGCAGTTTGCCCCAGTACTGGAGAGTATAAGGAAAAAGCTCCTTTTTTGGAGCTCAGCCAAACTCGACCTTGCATCTAGAGTTGTGGTAGTGAACCAGGTTCTTTTGGCCACCGCCTAGTTTGTGTGTTCTTGCTGGTGCCGGTCTAGGGATTGCATCACTCAGCTCATTAGACCAGTCAGGAATTTTTTATGGAGTGGACTTGATGGCACGGCAGATGTTGCAGCAAGGGTTGCCCTCTTAGTTCGCTACTGTATGCCATTGCTACCCATCCGTTATTGTTGCATATGGACCATCTTGCAGATACAGGGCAGCTTCATGGCTTGCAAATTCCAGGGGCACAATCATTTCTTGCACAGGCATATGCTGATGATTCATATTTTATGCCCAGGAATTCTCAAAGTGACCTCTCTCATTTGATGCATACTCTGAATGATTTTGGCATAGCTGTTGGACTGCATATCAACTTTCAAAAATCAAATCTTTTAGCATTGAAAGAAGCTGATTGGCATGCACTTCTCTGGCCAGGCCACATTATTTCTTCCCATACTATTGTGAGGCATTTAGGGTATCCCATTGGCTGGAATATTACCCCGCAACAACAACTCAAATGGGTGCTTCAAAAGATCAACAAGAAGCTGGAATACTGGCATTTGTCCACTTGGCCTCTACATGTTCGACTTCGGATAGTACAATCCATCATGACATATGTGCAATTTTATTTGCCTCTTCTTCCCTGGTCTTTTAAGCATTTGGCTTCCTATATGTCCCAAGCTATGGAGATATTTTGGAAAAGCAAATCTCACAAAAAGGCTTTGCGACTACTTCCCATGTAGTCTGTTTGTTCACCTAAGACTCATGGGGGGCTGAGTATTCTTAATCTTCAGTTTCATATGTTGGCAAGAAAGAGCACTACGATTGCTGATTTTTTTCAGCAAAAACAGCCATGGGCTATTATGTTAGCAGCTATGTGTGGAAACATGACGTCCCATGCATATGGGCATTGGATTACAGATCACTGGAAAGCAGTCATGACCACATTTCAGGGAAAAATTCCTGGTTGTCCTCTTTTTGCTGCTTTTATTCATGATTGGAAGAGAATTCTTTCTTATGCTAAATGGACAGGTGCTTCTTCTCATCATGGTAATTCTTTTCGCTTGGAAAGCATCCATTGGAGCAAGGTGTTTGAATCACCTCTCGCTTTACAGGCACCTATTAAAGCGTATAATCTTATGAAATTGGGCATAAGATTTGTTGGAGATGTTGTGGATCAACAAGGTTATATGCTTTCATTCCCACAAGCTTGCAGGACATTCCCCTTGGGTCTGCATCATAGGTCCATTTCGAGAATACTTACAACTATGTTGCAGCCATTTGTTCCTGTTCCTCCACTATTTGTACAAGACAGATTACTGGACTGGAATCTGACTTCCTTATTTCCTGCTATCTGTTCACTTTCAATGCACAATTTGACCTCCTCGATGGTCTACAGATTTCTTCTTCCACCGCCATGGATTGATAAGCATGCCAACACTCTTTGGAATTTGAATAGGCCTTTATCCTGGTGGCAATCACGACTCAAGAAAATTTGAAAAGCCAAATTGCCATTGAGACAAAGGCTTTTCTTTTGGAGATGTATAGTGGGAGCTTTTTCCATTGGGTGAAATTGGCAGCACGTCGCATTGCTTCCCCTTCCTCCCCCCGTTGCTCTCATCACCGTGAGACAGTTCCCCATCTATTATGGTCTTACCCGCATTCTCGGATATTGATCACTCATGTCTCTCATTTGTTGCGGCTTCAGTTTCCCTCCATCAGACTCAGGAAACTCTTCTTGATGTTTGGATGCTTCTCATCTCAGATGTCTCCATTCCTCCTTTTCTTTCACTGGACTCGTTTTTGCGTACTATGGACCATTTGGACACAGAGATTGCATTCTAGGATGGGACAACAGTTTCCTCAGGCATATGCTTTCTTCAAAATGTCCCTCAAGCAATCTTTATATGATAGTTATGCTGCGAGGGACTTGGATGCTATTAGCTTTGAAGTGTTTTCTGACTGTTTTTTAGTTCTTCCATTAGGCTCTCTTTTGGAGTCTAATGTCATGTACATTGATCTCATGTTAATAATATAGTTACTGGTTTCACAAAAAAAAAGTGTGTGTGTGAATATATATATATATATATATATATATATATAGAGAGAGAGAGAGAGAGAGAGAGGTATGTTTCAATAATGTATGAACAAAGGCGTCCCCTCTACACAAAGTACCATTTGAATCACTAAGTTGCGATACAAACATTGATTTGATGAAGGAGGTTTACCCACCATGCAGTAAAGCTAAAAGCAACATCAAAATTAACTACTTAGTTCTTGGTCAAAACAAATTGGTCTCGACATGCCTCAACCCTGAGTTCTTCAAAATATGTGTGTCTACATGATAATTATGAACTACATGTACACATAAAATTTTGGGTGGGGTGACATTACGTACATGTCATGGACTATTAGAAAGGCTTTTTTTCCCTCGTGAGGGCAAGCCTCACCTCTTGGCTCTTCAACACGGCATGCTGGGTGAACCCATGCATTTCTGTGGAACAAGGCCCAAGACTCACAGAAACACAAAATATATATGCTTGCATGCCAAGTATAATTTCATGCCCCTTGCTCTTTCTTGCAAGTTTGGGCATGTGCACATTGGTGTCTCTTTTATCGCCACTTCATATTGTGAGCCACCAGCTGAGTTGCTACCCTTGCTTTTCTATCACAAAAACTATATGTTCAACCAACTTTGCAACCATTTCCTGCACAATATGTGTATCGAGGGTCTTTGCAAGCTCAATGTTTTTCCAAGCTTCTTTTGACACTTCTAACTTGTAGTATGCATGGGGTGGCAAAAGAAGAACGTCTCCCTGGCCCATGTTGCTATTGGCACCTGCACATGTATGGCTCTCTTCATTGCTTCCAGACCCAGCTTTCTCCAACTTGAAGCCTACTACTACTGTAAGAGAGTAAACCTCGTCTTGTGTAGAGAAGTCCCTTGCATAGGCCACATTTTCAGGATGGAATTTGGTACTCGATTGATGTTGGAGTCAACATTCCATGCATGTGTACATGTGGTATTACAAAACCACACCATTTGAGTTATTGGGCAACCATATGGATGTTTGTAGCAAAGAAACATGGTGCTAGTATCACAATCCCATTTTTTGAGATATTTGTACAATTTGCACTTTTTTTCCTCAATTTTCTACCCTAGACACTTAACCCGACTCCCTTCATTGGTTCTTTGAATTGCCCAAAACACTTCCGCCAAATTTCATTTTACCACCCTTTCCCATCCTAGTGAGTCAAAACAACTTGCTGCCGTTGCGAGGTGACGTTTATTCTAGTTTGTTCCACACCTATCAATATCCTTCGAGGACGTCCTCTACTTTGCTTAGGTTGGTTAACATAATCATATTAAGGCCTATGGTTGCTACCCTCTAAAGGTCCGTTTACATTTATTGGATTTCTCTGCTTCTAAACAGTCTCCCAATCATCTTTCAAGTGTGTTCTCTCATTGTATAGCGGGGTCCAATTATCACATCCCTAACAACATGTACCACCTCTGAAGGCCTATGTGTCTTGCCCTCTCT
This sequence comes from Dipteris shenzhenensis, assembly GCF_047967505.1. Classification (NCBI taxonomy): domain Eukaryota; kingdom Viridiplantae; phylum Streptophyta; class Polypodiopsida; order Gleicheniales; family Dipteridaceae; genus Dipteris; species Dipteris shenzhenensis. Next base: position 3,762,397 of record NC_141611.1, on the reverse strand, counting down.
TGCTCTCTACTATAAGGGGGCAATAGATGGGCCATGGCCTATGTATCATCCCTCATCATAGGCATGTTGCTTTGCAGTTTGGATGATAGCATTACTCAGATCATTGATAGCAGCATCATACAAGGAGATCTTGGTTTTGAAACCTTCTCCCGCTAGCAAACAATGGTATTTTGTGTCTAATAGATTTACTTTTGGCATTGGGGTTGCACCAGGGCTTTGGATTACCTATGAGCAATGTAAACTATGACTTGTAGTATGCATAAGCTTTATTAACAAATCATCATATTAACATTGTGTCTCATAGAGTTCCTTTGAAATCTCTCCAGTGGTAAATCCTAACTCCTCACCAACTTAGATAGGTGGAGGCTCTCCACCTAACACAATTCTTTGTTTATAACATTTGCTCGCCTCCAAAATGCTCGTATCTCCTCAAACACTTGGTCTTCCTCCTCCCTTATTTTACTCATATGCCATCACTCAATCCTTATGTTCCTCATGATTGGCAGTCGCTATGTATGCTTCGTGTCGGTGAATAGGCATGAGTGCTCCCTTCCTTCCAGGCCAAGACCTCCATTAAATTCCTCTCGCATGACCACCCTACTTGTGCTTCATCATCCACCATGAATCCATAAAAGTTTGCCTTCTCATGGCCGGAGCATAGAATGACCTAGTTAAGGTTCTCCCAGAAGATTATGTGAGCCTCTCTATCTTCACCGATACGGCTATGAACCAATCATTATCATCCCTGAAGATTTCTTGGCCTCTCAAAACAAAATTTCCTACCACTATAGCACCGCCCCTACCACGGACAGGGCAATTGGAAAACACTGTGTAACCTGCCCCAGAAAATGAGAACCAAGACGGATGGCTCTCTCCACATTTGAGCTCTTGGAGCAAAACTAGATCTGGATTGTATTTCTGAATTAGCGCTATGCCTCCTCGCTGCTTCAACGGGAGACATCACCTCTAATATTCCATGAAAGGACCCAGACCACCTCCCCCGACCTCAAAGACGGGTTACTGACTCGCCACGGCTCCATAGGCATCTTTGAGTAAGCTAGACTTGTTCTCCTTACCATACCCCACGGAGCGAGCAACCTCCTTGATGCGCTTAGAGACTGACCTCGCAACGCTCGCATTAGCATCCATAGAATCAAGAGGCTTTCTAGTTGGGAGCTTTTCCTCCAACACGTTTTCTGTGGTAGGCTTCGAGCATCTCCACATCCATCACACGGCCTCCCTGCACATCAGCTGCCAGATCTTTGCTGGGAGGAGTAAGTGACTGCTGCATCCTTGGTTGTAGGTCATATCCTCCAGAGCCGTATCAACTTGTCTGGAGCCAAACTACCAAAAGCATGAGCCAAGCTCGTAGACACATCAGTTCAACCACTGTGGACTTACCTTTCCGGCCAACTAGCCTCCACAGCTCCTCGGCGCTTCTTCGCTGCTCCTCCGCAATAGAGCAAGGTGGGGTGTTGCCCAACTTTGCAGCTTCATTCTCCTGTTTGCTATCTTCGACTGCTCGCTTTTCTTTGGGATTGCTTTTGCATGAGGCTCGTCCAGAGGGGGTTGGAGCTCCTCTTTCCGGCCACTGGCCAGCTTTGTGTTGGAAGCCTTTTTCAAACAATTTCTTGCAAAGTGGGTAGTCGCTTTGCAAATGTAGCATGCATTGAAACCCCGATTCAAACTTGCTGTGCAAACTTTTTCCCTTTGCGTAGCTCAATATCGATGAAGTCCGGTGGATCAAGACTGTGATCCCACAATATCCATGCTTTTCGGAGGCTTGAAAGCGATTTTTCGTCGGTGGATGTACCAACAAAACTCTGCCAAGCACCGTAGCAAGTCTTTCCACAGAATTTTCGAATAGAGCCATGAGATTGGGGAAATCCATCTAGATTGGGCATTTGTGATATAGAAACTCATCAATGCAGAACGTCGGGCTCCAACAAGAAACACTACTGTTGCACCCGAGAACATAAGTGTCCTCCCAGCAACTCGTCTCTAAGACTCTCTAGGAGGAAAAAGGCCTTGCCTAGGTATCTTCCTGCCGGAATATCACATTCAATCAACATGAAATCCTCCAGTTCCATCAGGGAGGGAACGCGACCTGTAAAAAACAGGTAAAGCCCTCCCTTCGCCAGGCGGGTAAGCTTTGTCTTAAGGTCTTCCAAATCCAGCTTGCGTGCCATAGCATGCCTCTTCCCAATTGTAATGAAGGGGGGAAATGGCTAATTTAGAGGCCCTTTTAGAGAGATTTTAGGTGGGACATGTGGAGGGAGTATGTAAGTCTCCATCCACCACTCATTGTATACCTTTTGATGTGACATCTACTCCCTCCTCCTTCCTCCTAACTCTCTCTCCCAATCTCTCTCTATCTCTCTCTTCTGCTCACTCCTCCCCTCTCTCTTCCTCTCCCTCTACCCCTTCCTCTCCTTCTTCCCCTTCATCTCTCTCCTTCCTACCAATTCTACTCCTTTCTCTAATCTGTCCTTCCCCCTTTCATTGCATTAGTATCAGAGCACAACTCTAGCACCTTTGCTTCCCCATTCACCCTTTCCAAGTTTCCAGTAGCGTGCCAATGCCAAACGCCAACGCAGCGAATCACCAGCGCACCAATGCCAAACACCGACTCAACAACTACATCATTCAAAGTGCAAGCGTCTATGCTCAACGTCTAACATAGCCTGGCCGATGATTGGGGATTTAGTGAACCTTGGCCGCCTTGACGACTAACGGAAATTAACCACAGCGCCTTGCGAGTCTCGTCACTTGCGTGGAGGCCTACACTACATCACTCGCCCTGACGAACCAACTGAAAAGAAGAATGGTTTTGTGAGTAGGGGTGTCGTACCTTGGTCCGCCCTCCGACGCCTCTGACATGCCCTCTACCCTTCGTCTTCTATTGGCTGCCTCGAAGATCCTGCCCTCTACCCTTCGTTATATCCTATGCTTCTGTTGGCTGCCTTGAAGAGCTGCTACATGGCCCGTCGACCGGACGAAAAGTCCGATCAGCTCCCTTCTGGTACACGACCAACTTCGTTGAGTCAACGAACAACCAATTCCGTCACCCGTCTTGTCATGTCCTCGCCGTACCTCGTCGAGCCGGTCAGCCACGCATCGCCGTTGAGCCAATCAAGTAGCCGTGACGCTGCCCGTGTGTCGCCCATCACCACGCCATCGTTGCCTGTGGTACAAACCTTAGACTACAAGGTTTTACTCCTAGGTTAGACTAACAGGTTAGTTAGGTTGGGGTTGGATTAACCTATTGGGTTGGGTTAGTTAGGTCTAATTATGGTTGGCTAGTTAAGATTAACTCATGCCACGAGACCTCGATCGAGGTATAGGCTCGGTTCGGTGAAAAAAAGTCTAGGACCTCGATCGAGGTATTGGCTTGGCTCGGTTGTCCTCGTGTGTGAGTTTCATTGGAGACAATACCTCGATTGAGGTATTGCACACCTTTGTATTTTCACTCGGGCGGGTGTCACACTCACCCAAAAGTGGTCCGGAAGTGGACACCCTTAGCTTGCTACCTCCCACCCTCAAGAACCTACTCATAAAAATTGGACTAGATCCAATGTCCTAATAGGCCTAGGGGTCTTAGGTTAGTTCTGTACTAGCTGTCCTAAGTGATATAGCCCCTCCCCCCCCCCCCCCCAAAGAAAAAAAAGAAGACTCAAAATTTTCCAGCCTCTTTGAGGTATTTTGGCTCATTTGAGCCCCGTTTTGAAGATTCTTTGACGACCTTTCTCCCGAGCCTCTCCATTGACCTTTTCGTGGTTCCACACACTATGTAAGGTGCTCATTACAGTAAGGAATTGCTGTCTATTTCTCTTTGCCTACATTCGAGCTCCTCTCCCAAGGGCCACTGACCATGCCACCAAAGCGTGCCCCTCATGATATATTGCATGACAATGATGAGACTGCTCAATATACGCAAGTGCCTACCACAGTGGTTGCATCCACTGGTGGTACAGAGGTTCCTTCCACTCAAGTTCCTCTCCTACATCTAGGGAAGCGCACGCAGTGCAGACAGTTTTTGGATGCCCTTTGCTCTATGCTCAAACTCAAATTTCCATTTTTTATTTTGCTCCTAGAAAATCCACATGCCAAAACAATATTCCAATCTGAAAGCCGGAAAACCCCATTAATTTGTATAAGGTCAGTGAAGCCGCACACCAACATAGGAACAACACAATCCAGTATTCGAGTATGCCCCCAAGTATAAGTTACGAATTAAGACTGCAGCCATTCATTTCATACTCTGCTGCCAAAAATCATTCATCTCATACTCTGCCATTTGAGTATTAAGACTAAGACTATAGCCATTTGTTTCATACTCTGCTGCAAAACACCATTCTTTTCATACTCTACCATCGAGTAGTAAGACTGCCATTCATTTCATATCCTTTCACCATTCGTTTCAGATACATACTCCACGGAATTTAGAGCAACAACAATAGTCTTAACAATAGCATTTTACAGCAACAACAATTCAAGTCTTTGTGATTCGAATAGCGGATTTTAGTATGCCTTCAAAACACGACTACTCTTTGCACCGAACAGGCAGAGACATGAGTGCAACCTGCTACCACGATAAGCAATTTCGCACCTGCTACCATGATAGGCAATTCCACACTTACAATGGCTCAGCAAAGGGGTATTGTACATTCTGGACACACAGCTGCACCACGACTCAGCAACCTGCTTGAACCTGAGAACTGGCAATAAACACGCGATTATGTATGTCGCCAACAAGACAATGCAAATGTATCCAACGCAACTCACCTCTTCTTCTCATCCTCTCCATAGCCTTTCTCCACGTTTGGTTCCTCCACGACTGGCTCCACACTAGCGCGACATTTCCATCAGCATGAATGCAATTGTCCTGCTCCAGCCGCCACCTCGGGAGGATTGAAGACGACTACCTCATTAACATAGGACCTTACAAAATATTAAGCCAGCAATAAAGCATTTGGACGCCTTTATCTTAGGATAAAAGTTTAATCAGAGAGAATGCCAACTAATTCTAATACGAATTTCGGTTTTTTATTCCTCGGGGGGACGTAATTGGATACATGGCACCTCACTTGACACTAGTGATTCTCTCCAAGAAAGGCAATTTGTGATAGAACATGGTGATGATCTCATCCAAAAACTGCATGCCTCCCCTCAAGAAGGAAATGGGCCTGACCAAAGCCCACTTGGAGGCTTTTAGGGAACTGTGGAACCTACTGTATGACATTGTTGCTGCTCTTGCTGAATGAACCTCTGATGCATCTTTGTCACATATTCCTTCTTGCTTTCATCCCATTGGGAGATACATGCTTGGCTCCTTGCTTGTTTTCAGGGAACCTTGATATGATGATGTTATTAACCCTCTATTTCCCAACCAAAAAAGCTGGTAGGGGCAGTGCTAGACAAGAGGCACATCCCAGCAAGATAGGACCAAGACAACATAAAGAAAATCACAGCATTTGAGAGGCAGCATTAACATAATTGAGAAACTGCATCAACAAGCACATCATATGAAGGATTCCAAAGACCAAAATTAGGCTCCATTATGGCAAACCAAAAAACCAAGAGAATAGAGCCTGAATAAGCAGAGAAGCATTCACCCATAAAGTGAACAACCAATCTCTAACAACTAATCCAAGCGCATCTCTTGGAATTGGTTATCGTTGGGAAGAAGAGATTTACAAGGCCACCATAAAATCATATCATTAATTTTGAGCTCCCCACGCCTCATGTCAACCACATCCAATGCAAGTTCCCAGCTCCTCAGATCGGACAATCCTGAAAACTTGACCAATGGTTGGGCAGGGAGAGCTTACTTATGAGCCTTAGTTTCCTGTCTTTGCTTTTGAGGCCTAACAAAAGCAACCTATTATGATGGCTTCCTCAACCCTCTGTACCTACCTCACACATCACACTTGTTGTCTTATGTAGGTATTGCACTAACCCCTTCTTTATTGTGACATGGCAATCCAACAATTGTACCCATCCAACAGTATGATGGGCAATGCCCCCAATGCGGCGGGCGACATACGCTGCTAGAAATCGCAGATCCAAACTCCACAAGTAGGATATCAAACACCATGTTGCTTTTAAAAAATTTGAATCTTATTTAACAAATGACAGAGATGAAAAGAGGAACCAATGACCCCACCTCATGGAGTATGGATTATATTCTGAACATTCACTTGTGATGAAGCATTCAGACCACTGTGAACATACTTGCATCAGAATCAGGTTCACAAACACAAACAAGAACAGAGTCACCACGGGGTATCAAGTTGCATCATGGAAAGAGCTTATTCCAATTTCATTAGAAAATGTATAACCCAACATGCAGCTCAGTTAGCAAACAGAAAACTTTGTGACACAAACGCATTTGACTAGATCAGTGCATGCACTTCATGTACTGGCCTCACATTAAAAATAAATCGGATATAAATTACATGGCCTATTTTGAGAGAGTGAAATTCCAGGATACATTCAAGCCCACCCTTTTCCTTGACATGCAGGACACCCTCGAGAACCAGAACAGTTCGTACAGTAGCTCCATTTTTTGGCGAGCCTGTTAATCAAGGAAGATTAGAATTCAGAGGCTACATCCAGGTGTGCCTTTCTTAACTGAGAGGCATACCGTCCCAAGCTCAGCACACACCCAGCCTGATGTGACCAAAATCAGAATCAAGTCTTACCCTGCGGTATACCGTGTGGCTGCATCTTTTGCATTTGCTCGAGCTCTAGCTGCATCATTTTCTGAGAGGCTCTTCATAACAAAACCCTCTCCATTGCAGGAAGAGCACAAACCAGTACCATTGCACGCTTCGCACTTCGGCTGCACAGTCCATGAAGACAAATAATTATGCTACAATACAAATGCCCAAAAATTCAATACAACATATCGATTACCACTATAGCTGCAACCGGATCCCTGTAACATAGTATAAGTCACACTGCACAGCTGTGTGCTATGAACATAGGAGGAAGCAGGTCTAGGAATGTCTGCAAATTACCAGGAATCTCCATGGGACAATGACACCTGAAGAGTAAATGAAGCATGTCTTCAAAAGGAACCAGTCTGAGCCACACCTCCCATAGGACATCTTGGAATGTGCTTAGTCCACCAGAAGAACCTCGAATCGAGGTCTCCATTGCATGGTCTATTGAAGTACCTTTGGGATCCTTGATCAAAAATTTCTCCTGACATCCTTTGCACCCCTAACATCAAATATATGGTAAAATCTGAAAAGCACTTCTGTGGTATCTAGAGACATTGTGCTCTGAACTCCATGTCAGTCCCAAAAATTGGAAACCATAATCTGCATCTAGAGGTTCTAGGTGATGAGTCTCTAATAAATGTATTATCTTACTGGAGGTGCAATTAGGATGATCTCTCAAAATTGGTCACTGGTGTGGAAACTTGAAAGACCTCTTCTAGGCCAGAGCACCACACATCTAAGATTTTGTGGATCCCGTTGATAAGTGGTAAGGCTTTCCATGGATCCAAAGTAAGTGAAAACTTCGTACATAGAGCTCGTAAAGATTACAACTATGCTCCTAGGATGTCTTACATTCTCATCCATGACTCTTCTTGCTACATTCTTTCACTCATATGCACTCCCTTCCTTTCTTCTCTACCCCATCCCATTATCACCTTGCCCTCTTCCATGTTCATTTCCCCCTCCTACTAGCTTCTCCCCCTCACTAAATCTTGTGGGCCGCCTTGCTTTCATTGGTATCAAGGCTTGAGTACAGGGATTTTTTTTTTGCGTAAATGGAAGATAGTGTGGGCATGTATCAAAAGATTGCAGCCCGATATAGTGGGCTCTTCAGGAGCATAATCAGCATTGCTATGCTGTTGGACAGGACATTTTGCAGGATATGATATCTTTTGTGCAGGAGAAAAATCTTTTTCTAGAATGGTTTTTCTAGCTAAGCATGAGCTTCCTCCTGTTGTGGCCTACAATGACTGAGATGGTCGACGGCTTGTTATACAATGTATTTTGAAAGGAGAGGTTTATGAATTTGCCTCTGTCTATGCCCCGCAATCATCACATCACAGGGCATTCATTTGGCAGGCTATGCTACATTATCCTTGGAGGCAAAATCAGTTCTCAGCAGGGACTTTAATAACGCACCTCGGCTAGGAGACAGTACCTCTGGTCATATGCATATGCTTGCTTTGGAGAGAGAGAGAGAGAAGTGGACGCAGCTACTTTCTTGCCTTGATCTTGCTGATCTATTAAAAGAGATACGAGCATTGTATCCTGGCTTTACATTTCAGCATAATGAGAAGTCCACTTATCATGCCCATCTGGTTCGTTGGTATATGTTTCATGTGCATCAGTATGATGCTTTGACTTGCCATATGTGGGCTGATTATGCCTTTCCACATTCAGGTCATGCTCCTCTGTGGTTACAACTGTCCTTTCGACATGCAAATGATAGATTCCCTGATAAAAGGCTTTTTCAGATAAATAATAGTAAGATGATTATGAATCGTATTAAGGGTGTTTTGCATGAGGGTCTACATCCTGCCCAATATGGATTCATTCCTCGCAGGACATATTACTGATAATATTGCTAATGCATATGCCAGGATTGAACATGCTAAATATACAGAGCAAGATGTCCTTTTAATGCAAGTGGATATTGCTAAGGCATTTGATACGATACAATGAGACTTCATTTCGCAAACCCTGTAGTCTCTAGGATTGGGGAGAAATTGCCAGACCTAGTTTACTGGCTTTATCAGGATAGTAAGGTTGCAACCATTCTAGCAGGGGATATCACTGATGAGTGGACTCTTTCAACTTCGGTTCGGTAAGGTTGTCCACTCAGTGCCTTGTCCTATGCGATTGCTACTCACCCCATGCTAGTATATAAGGATCATTTAGTTGATTTGGGTGCATTGCATGGATTGGAGTTCCATGGAGGAAACCCGCTCATTGCGCATGCATATGCTGACGATTCCTTCTTCACTCCCCACAATACATGGGGGAATCTTTCCACTCTTACGAGTGCGCTTTCCTTGTATGGGTTGGCTGCTGCTTTACAAGTCAATTTTCAAAAATCTAATCTTCTTCCACTACATTTAAAAGATTGGCATCGTATTTTATGGCGAGGGGAAATTGTTTTGCCCACAGAGTTGGTGCGTCATCTAGGTTATCCTTTGGGGTGGACAGTTTCTAGGTGCCAACATATGGATTGTGTACTTGAAACGTTGAAGAAAAAATTGGAATATTGGAAACTCCCTACATGGCCCTTGCATGTTCGCTTGCGCGCAGTCCAGTTGATCCTGGTAGCCTACATATAGTTCTATCTGCCTCTGATGATGTTTTCAAAGCAAGGCATTTCGTCTTTCATGGAAGTATCATGGAACTTTTCTAGCAATCCCATCATCGACGTAAAGCCCTCCATCTCCTTTCTGTGGATCACCTTTGCACTCCAAAGATGCAAGGGGAATTGAATATTCGGAAGATTCAATTGCATCTATTAGCTCTCAAAGGGGAAGATGATGCTTCAGTTCATGCAGGGTGACCAGCCTTGGATTTTTATGATGCCGCATTTGCTATGCCATTTGTCTCCTCCAGTTTTTGGTCATCGGCAGCTTACTCATTGGGACTTCCTCTTAGGGCATATTACTGGAAAGTTAAGGGTTGTCCCTTCGTCTCTAGCTTATTTTCGGACTAGAAACATATACTATCTCATCTTGAATGGAATGGAAGGGATATTGTTGCCAGCAACTCCTTGCGGGCTGAATGCCTTCATTGGTCTAAGGTGTTTACACAACCTTTGGCATTGCAATAACCCCGCAAACCATATTTTCTTTGGTCTAGAGGCATTTCTCTTGTGAATGATGTGCTTTCTTTGGTCTAGAGGCATTTCTCTTGTGAATGATGTGCTTGATGATGCAGGCATAGTTTTACCCTTTTCATCCACAGCCCAAAATTTTGGTTTGGGACACCATTACAAGCCGCTTTAGCATTTATTACAACAAATGGTTTTCGATTTCCAGCCTTTACCTCGTCTTGAGACAAAGACTAGGTACTTTGCTCAAGTAATCTTGCTTGTCGATCATTGCCTTTGGCAGTTGCCTCTCTTTATAAGGCTTTGTAGCCTCCTTCATGGCTATCTGCTCATGCACATCGACTTTGTTCTGTAACATGTTCTCCTTGATAGTGGAGGAAACAGTTGAGACAAATTTGGAATTGCAAACTTCTGCTTTGTCAGCAAGTTTGCTTTCAGAGAGTTCCCCTTGGGGTTCTTCAACTTGAACAGATATTGGCCTGTCATCACACTGCTCTTGTTGTTTATCGCCGATGTCTATCCTTGCGGGAATCTATGCCTCATTTATTTTGGCATTGCCCAAATTCATGCTTCAACAACGAGTTACAACTCGTTTTCCTTCACCTAATTTTGGCAAGCTATTCTAGATCTTCAGTGTTCATCCTGTAAGGCAAGGATTTGATATTTTCTTTCATTGGGTCCGTTTTTGGGCACTATGGACTCTATGAAAGGACCGTAATCATAGTCTTTGGTGATGCTGCCTTGTCTAAGTATCATTTCTTCCATGCTTCTCTACGGCAATCATTCTTTCGCTGCCTACATGCATAGGATCTGGATTATCTTTCTTTTTTGTCCTATAATGAGATCTTCTGAGCTTGTAACTACTTGTCCCCTCTTCTTTGGGGAGACAATTTCATAGGTTCTTGTAATTTACTACAAATGGATTTCATTCAAAAGTGTGTGTGTGTGTGTGTTCTCACCGAAAAATGAGAGGGGTGTGATCGACATGAAAAGCTATGCCAACCTGCCGTCCCATCCATCTCCCTCATGTGGAATTGTTCTCTTCTCTACTGCTACGTCCGCTCCCCTCATCCTTGATAGTTTTGCTACTACGTCCGTCCCAATTCATTCTGCTCAGTCCCGAAAGCCCTCTTTGGTTGTTCCTCAGGCGACGGTGATGGTTGCCTCAGGTCCTTTTGTGTTTTCGACTTTGGTTTTCAACTTTGGCTACTCCTGCTGCCTTGGCTCGTAGTTTTCTCCGACGGAAGCGTGGTGGCTCCTTGGCATCGCCTT